>NW_027308825.1:5000-67562 GCF_047496885.1 Scyliorhinus torazame
TCCTCACTCTCTCCCCCCTCACTCTGTCTCTCACCCTCACTCTCTCCTTCCCCCCCCCCCCTCACTCTGTCTCTCACCCTCTCCCTCCCCCTCACTCTCTCTCTCTCCCCCTCACTCTGTCCCTCCTCCCCACTCCCTCAGAACTGAACCAGCTGACTGGAGTAGCAGCCATCCTGCGATTCCCGGTTTCCGAGGTATCCGACCAGGAGGAGGAGGACTCTGCGTCGGACAGCGACTAGGCCGGACCGGGAAACCCGCTGAGGAGGGACCTACCTCAGCGAGGAGAACGAGCGGTGGGGGTTTGGGGGAAGGTGGCGGGCGGACTGGTGGCAGCGGCAAGCCTGGCTCGGGCAGGAGTGTTGGCGAGCCGGAGCGAGCCAGGCCGGGAAACGCTGAGCTGTGGAGCAGCCCGGGTCAACGTGGGCGGCATGGCGGACATGTTTGGAGGTGTTATGTTTGCGGTGCAGGAAAGATGTGTGTACGGACATCGGAGTGAGGTTCCTCCAATAAATACAAACTCTGCTACAAGCCGGGCAAGAGGGCCGTGTGTCCCCCATCAGTCTACCACCCAGCGCGTGTCAGCCTGTGACCATCCAACCAGTGGCATTCCCATCGCTGAATCTCCACACTCAACATCCTGGGGGTGACCACTGACCAGAAACTGGACCCAGCCACATAAACACTGCGGCTCCCAGAGCAGGTCAGAGGCTGGGAATCCTGCGGAGAGTAACTCACCTCCTGACCCCCCCAAAGCCTGTCCACCATCTACAAGGACACAAGTCAGGAGTGTGATGGGACCCTCTCCAGTTGCCTGGATGGGTGCGGCTCCCAACAACACTCGAGAAGCTCGACACCATCCGGGACAAAGCAGCTCCCGCTCGATCGCCACGCTCACCCCCACCTTCCACACCCGCTCCCCCCCCCCCCCCCCACCGACGCACCGCGGCAGCCGTGTGTACCGTCTACAAGATGCACGGCAGCCGCTCGCCGAGGCTCCTTCGACAGCACCTTCCAAACCCGCCACCTCTCCCACCCAGAGGGACAAGGGGCAGCAGAGGCCCGGGGAACACCCACCGCCTGCAAGCTCCCCCCTCCGAGCCCCCCACCCATCCTGACTGGGAAATATCTCGGCCGCTCCTTCACTGTCGCTGGGTCAGAATCCCGGAACTCCCTCCCTAACAGCACGGTGGGTGTACCTACACCACACGGGACTGCAGCGGCTCAAGATGGCGGCTCACCCAACACCTTCCCGAGGGGCAGTTCGGGAGTGGGGTGGGGGGTGGGGGGGGGGGGGAGTCTATGCCGGGCCCGGCCCTCAGTCCACTCTTGCAGCCACGGCAACCGTCGCTCGGCCCCCCGCCCGAGAGAGCGCAGTGAGGCCGGGGTGCGGGATGTCACCCCAGGCAACGGCCTCCCTCCTCCTTCCCCGCTCCCTCCTCCTAACTCCCCCCCTCCTCTTCATCACCTCACATTTCAAAACTTGGCTCCCTCGCAAACGAATTGAAACTCTCCCTCTGGTCGCTTTCATCTGCTTCAAAGGTGTTGATCAAAGACGTGGCTGCGAGCACTCCGGAGATTAAATACAACAGCAGCTCCATCACACCTGGTGCTCTCACTTTCCCTCTGACAGCAACGGGGGAATTCTACCTGCCAGCAGGGCGACAGCTCCCAACTCGCCCCACTCTGCATCCAGTCGATCAAAGCAACTCCCCCCCCACCCCGTGCGCAGACACACGCACAACGTCCTCTCCGATGTACAGAGTTGTGAACCCAGTCAGTCGCTAAATCATGCCGCACCAATCGGTCAAATCCCCCTCTCTGTATAACTCTCCCTCTCCCCGTCTCTCTCTCCACCGGGAATCACAGCATTCACAGTGCAGAAGGAGGCCGTTCGGCCCATCGAGTCTGCACCAGCCCTTGAAAAGAGCACCCCACCCAAGCCCAACACCTCCACCCTAACCTTTGGAGCTAAAGGCAATTTATCATTGGCCAATCCACCTAACCCGCACAACTTTGGACTGTGGGAGGAAACCGGAGCACCCGGAGGAAACCCACGCAGACACGGGGAGGATGTGCAGACTCCGCACAGACAGTGACCCAGCGGGGAATCGAACCTGGGACACTGGAGCTGTGAGGCAGCAGTGCTAACCACTGTGCTACCGTGCTGCCCTCTTTCCCCCGCCTCTCGCCTCCTCTCCCCGTTTCCCGCCTCCTCTCCTCGCATCCTCTCCCCGTCTCCCGCCTCCTCTCCCCGTCTCTCGCCTCCTCTCCCCGTCTCTCGCCTCCTCTCCCCGTCTCCCGCCTCCTCTCCCCGTCTCCCGTCTCCTCTCCCCGCCTCTCGCCTCCTCTCCCCGTCTCCCGCCTCCTCTCCCCGCCTCTCGCCTCCTCTCCCCGTTTCCCGCCTCCTCTCCCCGTCTCCCGCCTCCTCTCCCCGTCTCCCGCCTCCTCTCCCCGCCTCTCGCCTCCTCTCCCCGTCTCCCGCCTCCTCTCCCCGTCTCTCGCCTCCTCTCCCCGTCTCTCGCCTCCTCTCCCCGTCTCCCGCCTCCTCTCCCCGTCTCCCGCCTCCTCTCCCCGTCTCCCGCCTCCTCCCCACCTCTCGCCTCGTCTCCCACTCTCTCCCCGTTTCCCGCCTCCTCTCCTCTCCCCGTCTCCCGCCTCCTCTCCCCGTCTCTCGCCTCCTCTCCCCGTCTCCCGCCTCCTCTCCCCTTCTCTCGCCTCCTCTCCCCGTTTCCCGCCTCCTCTCCTCGCCTCCCGCCTCCCCTCCCCGTCTCCCGCCTCCTCTCCCCTTCTCTCGCCTCCTCTCCCCGTCTCCCGCCTCCTCTCCCCTTCTCTCGCCTCCTCTCCCCGTCTCCCGCCTCCTCTCCCCGTCTCCCGCCTCCTCTCCCCGTCTCCCGCCTCCTCTCCCCGTCTCCCGCCTCCTCTCCCCGTCTCCCGCCTCCTCTCCCCGTCTCCCGCCTCCTCTCCCCGCCTCTCGCCTCCTCTCCCCGCCTCTGGCCTCCTCTCCCCGTCTCCCGCCTCCTCTCCTCGCCTCCCGCCTCCTCTCCCCGTCTCCCGCCTCCTCTCCCCGTCTCTCGCCTCCTCTCCCCCTCTCCCGCCTCCTCTCCCCGTCTCTCGCCTCGTCTCCCTGTCTCTCTCTTCCCGTCTCTCCCTCCCCGTCTCTCTCTCCACTTCCGCGTCTCTCTCTCCACTCCCCCCGTCTCTCTACTTCCCCCGTCTCTCTCCCTCCCCATCTCTCTCTCCCTCCCAGTCTCTCTCTCCCTCCCAGTCTCTCTCTCCCTCCCCCGTCTCTCTCTCCCTCCCCCGTCTCTCTCTCCTTCCCCCATCCCTCTCTCCCTCCCCCATCTCTCTCTCCCTCCCCCGTCTCTCTATCCACTTCTCCCGTCTCTCCCTCCCTCCACCCGTCTCTCTCTCTCTCTCCCTCCCCCATCTCTCTCTCTCTCCCTCCCCCATCTCTCTCTCCCTCCCCCATCTCTCTCTCCCTCCCCCGTCTCTCCACTTCCCCGCCTCTCTCTCCACTTCCCCGTCTCTCTCCACTTCCCCCGTCTCTCTCTCCACTTTCCCCGTCTCTCTCTCCACTTCCCCCGTCTCTCCACTTCCCCCGTCTCTCCACTTCCCCCGTCTCTCCACTTCCCCCGTCTCTCCACTTCCCCCGTCTCTCCACTTCCCCCGTCTCTCCACTTCCCCCGTCTCTCCACTTCCCCCGTCTCTCCACTTCCCCCGTCTCTCCACTTCCCCCGTCTCTCCACTTCCCCCGTCTCTCCACTTCCCCGTCTCTCCACTTCCCCCGCCTCTCTCTCCACTTCTCCGCCTCTCTCTCCACTTCCCCCGCCTCTCTCTCCACTTCCCCCGTCTCTCTCTCCACTTCCCCGTCTCTCTCTCTCCACTTCCCCGTCTCTCTCTCTCCACTTCCCCGTCTCTCTCTGCACTACCCCGTCTCTCTCTCTCCACTTCCCCGTCTCTCTCTCCCTCCCTCCCCCGTCTCTCTCTCCATCCCCGTCTCTCCACTTCCCCGTCTCTCTCTCCACTTACCCGTGTCTCTCTCCCTCCCCCGTCTCTCTCCACTCCCCCCCCCCCCCCCCCCGTCTCTCCACTTCCCCCGTCTCTCCCTCCCCGTCTCTCTCTCCCTCCCCGTCTCTCTCTCCCTCCCCCGTCTCTCTCTCCCTCCCCCGTCTCTCTCTCCCTCCCCCGTCTCTCTCTCCCTCCCCCGTCTCTCCCTCCCCGTCTCTCCACTTCCCCGCCTCTCTCTCCACTTCCCTCGCCTCTCTCCACTTCCCCCGTCTCTCTCTCCACTTCCCCCGTCTCTCTCTCCACTTCCCCGTCTCTCTCTCCACTTCCCCGTCTCTCTCTCCCTCCCCCGTCTCTCTCTCCCTCCCCGTCTCTCCACTTCCCCGCCTCTCTCTCCACTTCCCCGCCTCTCTCTCCACTTCCCCGCCTCTCTCTCCACTTCCCCGCCTCTCTCTCCACTTCCCCGTCTCTCTCTCCACTTCCCCGTCTCTCTCTCCACTTCCCCGTCTCTCTCTCCACTTCCCCGTCTCTCTCTCCACTTCCCCGTCTCTCTCTCTCCACTTCCCCGTCTCTCTCTCCCTCCCCCATCTCTCTCTCTCCCTCCCCCGTCTCTCCCCCTCCCCCGTCTCTCTCTCCACTTCCCCGTCTCTCTCCACTCCAACCCCGTCTCTCCACTTCCCCCGTCTCTCTCTCCCTCCCCCATCTCTCTCTCCCTCCCCCGTCTCTCTCTCCCTCCCCCGTCTCTCTCTCCCTCCCCCGTCTCTCTCTCCCTCCCCGTCTCTCTCTCCCTCCCCGTCTCTCTCTCCCTCCCCGTCTCTCCATCCCCCGTCTCTCTCTCCATCCCCCGTCTCTCTCTCCTTCCCCCGTCTCTCTCTCTCTCCCTCCCCCATCTCTCCCTCCCCCGTCTCTCCCTCCCTCGTCTCTCTCTCCCTCCCTCGTCTCTCTCTCCCTCCCCCGTCTCTCTATCCACTTCCCCCGTCCATCCCTCCCCCGTCTCTCCCTCCCTCCCTCCCCGTCTCTCCCTCCCTCCCCCATCTCTCCCTCCCTCCCCCATCTCTCCACTTCCCCCGTCTCTCTCTCCACTTCCCCGTCTCTCTCTCCACTTCCCCGTCTCTCTCTCCACTTCCCCGTCTCTCTCTCCACTTCCCCGTCTCTCTCTCCACTTCCCCGTCTCTCTCTCCACTTCCCCCGTCTCTCTTTCCACTTCCCCGTCTCTCTTTCCACTTCCCCGTCTCTCTTTCCACTTCCCCGTCTCTCTCTCTCCACTTCCCCGTCTCTCTCTCCACTCCCACCGTCTCTCTCTCCACTTCCCCAGTCTCTCTCTCCACTTCCCCAGTCTGTCCACTTCCCGCGTCTCTCTCTCTCCCTCCCCCAACTCTCTCTCCACTTCCCCGTCTCTCTCTCCACTTCCCCGTCTCTCTCTCCACTTCCCCGTCTCTCTCTCCACTTCCCCGTCTCTCTCTCCACTCCCCCCGTCTCTCTCTCCACTCCCCCGTCTCTCTCACCCTCCTCCGTCTCTCTCTCCCTCCCCCCGTCTCTCTCTCCCTCCCCCATCTCTCCCCTTCCCCGCCTATCTCTCCACCTCCCCCGCCTCTCTCTCCACTTCCCCGCCTCTCTCTCCACTTCCCCGCCTCTCTCTCCACTTCCCCCGTCTCTCTCTCCACTTCCCCCGTCTCTCTCTCTCCCTCCCCCGCCTCTCTCTCCACTTCCCCCGTCTCTCTCTCCACTTCCCCCGTCTCTCCACTTCCCCCGTCTCTCCACTTCCCCCGTCTCTCCACTTCCCCCGTCTCTCCACTTCCCCGTCTCTCCACTTCCCCCGCCTCTCTCTCCACTTCTCCGCCTCTCTCTCCACTTCCCCCGCCTCTCTCTCCACTTCCCCCGCCTCTCTCTCCACTTCCCCGTCTCTCTCTCCACTTCCCCGTCTCTCTCTCCACCACCCCGCCTCTCTCTCTCCACTTCCCCGTCTCTCTCTCCCTCCCTCCCCCGTCTCTCTCTCCCTCCCCGTCTCTCCACTTCCCCGTCTCTCTCTCCACTTCCCCGTCTCTCTCTCTCCCTCACCCGTCTCTCTCTCCACTTCCCCCGTCTCTCTCTCCACTTCCCCGTCTCTCTCTCCACTTCCCCGTCTCTCTCTCTCCCTCACCCGTCTCTCTCTCCACTTCCCCCGTCTCTCTCTCCACTTCCCCGTCTCTCTCCACTTCCCCGTCTCTCTCTCCACTTCCCCGTCTCTCTCTCCACTTCCCCGTCTCTCTCTCCACTTCCCCGTCTCTCTCTCCACTTCCCCGTCTCTCCACTTACCCGTCTCTCTCTCCACTTCCCCGTCTCTCTCTCCCTCCCCCGTCTCTCTCTCCCTCCCCGTCTCTCTCCCTCCCCCGTCTCTCTCTCCCTCCCCGTCTCTCCACTTCCCCACCTCTCTCTCCACTTCCCTCGCCTCTCTCTCCACTTCCCCCGTCTCTCTCTCCACTTCCCCGTCTCTCTCTCCACTTCCCCAGTCTGTCCACTTCCCGCGTCACTCTCTCTCCCTCCCCCAACTCTCTCTCCACTTCCCCGTCTCTCTCTCCACTTCCCCGTCTCTCTCTCCACTTCCCCGTCTCTCTCTCCACTCCCCCCGTCTCTCTCTCCACTCCCCCCGTCTCTCTCACCCTCCTCCGTCTCTCTCTCCCTCCCCCCGTCTCTCTCTCCCTCCCCCATCTCTCCCCTTCCCCGCCTCTCTCTCCACCTCCCCCGCCTCTCTCTCCACTTCCCCGCCTCTCTCTCCACTTCCCCCGTCTCTCTCTCCACTTCCCCCGTCTCTCTCTCTCCCTCCCCCGTCTCTCTCCCTCCCCCGCCTCTCTCTCCACTTCCCCCGCCTCTCTCTCCACTTCCCCCGTCTCTCCACTTCCCCCGTCTCTCCACTTCCCCGTCTCTCCACTTCCCCCGCCTCTCTCTCCACTTCTCCGCCTCTCTCTCCACTTCCCCCGCCTCTCTCTCCACTTCCCCCGTCTCTCTCTCCACTTCCCCCGTCTCTCTCTCCACTTCCCCGTCTCTCTCTCCACTTCCCCATCTCTCTCTCCACCACCCCGCCTCTCTCTCTCCACTTCCCCGTCTCTCTCTCCCTCCCTCCCCCGTCTCTCTCTCCCTCCCCGTCTCTCCACTTCCCCGTCTCTCTCTCCACTTCCCCGTCTCTCTCTCTCCCTCACCCGTCTCTCTCTCCACTTCCCCCGTCTCTCTCTCCACTTCCCCGTCTCTCTCTCCACTTCCCCGTCTCTCTCCACTTCCCCGTCTCTCTCCACTTCCCCGTCTCTCTCTCCACTTCCCCGTCTCTCTCTCCACTTCCCCGTCTCTCTCTCCACTTCCCCGTCTCTCTCTCCACTTCCCCGTCTCTCCACTTACCCGTCTCTCTCTCCACTTCCCCGTCTCTCTCTCCCTCCCCGTCTCTCTCTCCCTCCCCCGTCTCTCTCTCCCTCCCCGTCTCTCTCTCCCTCCCCCGTCTCTCTCTCCCTCCCCCGTCTCTCTCTCCCTCCCCCGTCTCTCTCTCCCTCCCCGTCTCTCCACTTCCCCACCTCTCTCTCCACTTCCCTCGCCTCTCTCTCCACTTCCCCCGTCTCTCTCTCTCCACTTCCCCGTCTCTCTCTCCACTTCCCCGTCTCTCCACTTCCCCCGTCTCTCCACTTCCCCCGTCTCTCCACTTCCCCGTCTCTCCACTTCCCCGTCTCTCCACTTCCCCCGCCTCTCTCTCCACTTCTCCGCCTCTCTCTCCACTTCCCCCGCCTCTCTCTCCACTTCCCCCGTCTCTCTCTCCACTTCCCCGTCTCTCTCTCCACTTCCCCATCTCTCTCTCCACCACCCCGCCTCTCTCTCTCCACTTCCCCGTCTCTCTCTCCCTCCCTCCCCCGTCTCTCTCTCCCTCCCCGTCTCTCCACTTCCCCGTCTCTCTCTCCACTTCCCCGTCTCTCTCTCTCCCTCACCCGTCTCTCTCTCTCCCTCACCCGTCTCAATCTCCACTTCCCCCGTCTCTCTCTCCACTTCCCCGTCTCTCTCTCTCCACTTCCCCGTCTCTCTCCACTTCCCCGTCTCTCTCTCCACTTCCCCGTCTCTCTCTCCACTTCCCCGTCTCTCTCTCCACTTCCCCGTCTCTCTCTCCACTTCCCCGTCTCTCCACTTACCCGTCTCTCTCTCCACTTCCCCGTCTCTCTCTCCCTCCCCGTCTCTCTCTCCCTCCCCCGTCTCTCTCTCCCTCCCCCGTCTCTCTCTCCCTCCCCGTCTCTCCACTTCCCCACCTCTCTCTCCACTTCCCTCGCCTCTCTCTCCACTTCCCCCGTCTCTCTCTCCACTTCCCCGTCTCTCTCTCCACTTCCCCGTCTCTCTCTCCACTTCCCCCGTCTCTCTCTCTCTCCACTTCCCCGTCTCTCTCTCCCTCCCCCGTCTCTCTCTCCCTCCCCCGTCTCTCCACTTCCCCCGCCTCTCTCTCCACTTCCCCCGCCTCTCTCTCCACTTCCCCGCCTCTCTCTCCACTTCCCCGCATCTCTCTCCACTTCCCCGTCTCTCTCTCCACTTCCCCCGTCTCTCTCTCTCCACTTCCCCGTCTCTCTCTCCCTCCCCCATCTCTCTCTCTCCCTCCCCCGTCTCTCTCCCTCCCCCGTCTCTCTCTCCACTTCCCCGTCTGTCTCCACTCCCACCCCGTCTCTCCACTTCCCCCGTCTCTCTCTCCCTCCCCCATCTCTCTCTACCTCCCCCGTCTCTCTCCCTCCCCCGTCTCTCTCTCCCTCCCCCGTCTCTCTCTCCCTCCCCCGTCACTCTCTCCCTCCCCGTCTCTCTCCATCCCCCGTCTCTCTCTCCTTCCCCCGTCTCTCTCTCTCCCTCCCCCGTCTCTCCCTCCCCCGTCTCTCTCTCCCTCCCTCGTCTCTCTCTCCCTCCCCCGTCTCTCTATCCACTTCCCCGTCCCTCCCTCCCCCGTCTCTCCCTCCCCCCGTCTCTCCCCCCCTCCCCCATCTCTCCCTCCCTCCCCCATCTCTCCACTTCCCCCGTCTCTCTCTCCACTTCCCCGTCTCTCTCCACTTCCCCGTCTCTCTCTCCACTTCCCCGTCTCTCTCTCCACTTCCCCGTCTCTCTTTCCACTTCCCCGTCTCTCTTTCCACTTCCCCGTCTCTCTTTCCACTTCCCCGTCTCTCTTTCCACTTCCCCGTCTCTCTCTCCACTTCCCCGTCTCTCTCTCCACTTCCCCGTCTCTCTCTCCACTCCCACCATCTCTCTCTCCCTCCCCCGTCTCTCTCTCCCTCCCCGTCTCTCTCTCCCTCCCCGTCTCTCTCTCCATCCCCCGTCTCTCTCTCCATCCCCCGTCTCTCTCTCCTTCCCCCGTCTCTCTCTCTCTCCCTCCCCCATCTCTCCCTCCCCCGTCTCTCCCTCCCCCGTCTCTCTCTCCCTCCCTCGTCTCTCTCTCCCTCCCCGTCTCTCTATACACTTCCCCCGTCCATCCCTCCCCCGTCTCTCCCTCCCTCCCTCCCCCGTCTCTCCCTCCCTCCCCCATCTCTCCCTCCCTCCCCCATCTCTCCACTTCCCCCGTCTCTCTCTCCACTTCCCCGTCTCTGTCTCCACTTCCCCGTCTCTCTCTCTCCACTTCCCCCGTCTCTCTTTCCACTTCCCCGTCTCTCTTTCCACTTCCCCGTCTCTCTCTCTCCACTTCCCCGTCTCTCTCTCCACTCCCACCGTCTCTCTCTCCACTTCCCCAGTCTCTCTCTCCACTTCCCCAGTCTGTCCACTTCCCGCGTCTCTCTCTCTCCCTCCCCCAACTCTCTCTCCACCTCCCCCGCCTCTCTCTCCACTTCCCCGCCTCTCTCTCCACTTCCCCCGTCTCTCTCTCCACTTCCCCCGTCTCTCTCTCTCCCTCCCCCGCCTCTCTCTCCACTTCCCCCGTCTCTCTCTCCACTTCCCCCGTCTCTCCACTTCCCCCGTCTCTCCACTTCCCCCGTCTCTCCACTTCCCCGTCTCTCCACTTCCCCCGCCTCTCTCTCCACTTCTCCGCCTCTCTCTCCACTTCCCCCGCCTCTCTCTCCACTTCCCCCGCCTCTCTCTCCACTTCCCCCGCCTCTCTCTCCACTTCCCCGTCTCTCTCTCCACTTCCCCGTCTCTCTCTCCACCACCCCGCCTCTCTCTCTCCACTTCCCCGTCTCTCTCTCCCTCCCTCCCCCGTCTCTCTCTCCCTCCCTGTCTCTCCACTTCCCCGTCTCTCTCTCCACTTCCCCGTCTCTCTCTCTCCCTCACCCGTCTCTCTCTCCACTTCCCCCGTCTCTCTCTCCACTTCCCCGTCTCTCTCCACTTCCCCGTCTCTCTCTCCACTTCCCCGTCTCTCTCTCCACTTCCCCGTCTCTCTCTCCACTTCCCCGTCTCTCTCTCCACTTCCCCGTCTCTCTCTCCACTTCCCCGTCTCTCCACTTACCCGTCTCTCTCTCCACTTCCCCGTCTCTCTCTCCCTCCCCCGTCTCTCTCTCCCTCCCCGTCTCTCTCTCCCTCCCCCGTCTCTCTCTCCCTCCCCGTCTCTCCACTTCCCCACCTCTCTCTCCACTTCCCTCGCCTCTCTCTCCACTTCCCCGTCTCTCTCTCCACTTCCCCGTCTCTCTCTCCACTTCCCCGTCTCTCTCTCCACTTCCCCGTCTCTCTCTCCACTCCCCCCGTCTCTCTCTCCACTCCCCCCGTCTCTCTCACCCTCCTCCGTCTCTCTCTCCCTCCCCCCGTCTCTCTCTCCCTCCCCCATCTCTCCCCTTCCCCGCCTCTCTCTCCACCTCCCCCGCCTCTCTCTCCACTTCCCCGCCTCTCTCTCCACTTCCCCCGTCTCTCTCTCCACTTCCCCCGTCTCTCTCTCTCCCTCCCCCGCCTCTCTCTCCACTTCCCCCGTCTCTCTCTCCACTTCCCCCGTCTCTCTCTCCACTTCCCCCGTCTCTCCACTTCCCCCGTCTCTCCACTTCCCCCGTCTCTCCACTTCCCCCGTCTCTCCACTTCCCCCGTCTCTCCACTTCCCCGTCTCTCCACTTCCCCCGCCTCTCTCTCCACTTCTCCGCCTCTCTCTCCACTTCTCCGCCTCTCTCTCCACTTCCCCCGCCTCTCTCTGCACTTCCCCCGCCTCTCTCTCCACTTCCCCGTCTCTCTCTCCACTTCCCCATCTCTCTCTCCACCACCCCGCCTCTCTCTCTCCACTTCCCCGTCTCTCTCTCCCTCCCTCCCCCGTCTCTCTCTCCCTCCCCGTCTCTCCACTTCCCCGTCTCTCTCTCCACTTCCCCGTCTCTCTCTCTCCCTCACCCGTCTCTCCACTTCCCCCGTCTCTCTCTCCACTTCCCCGTCTCTCTCCACTTCCCCGTCTCTCTCTCCACTTCCCCGTCTCTCTCTCCACTTCCCCGTCTCTCTCTCCACTTCCCCGCCTCTCTCTCCCTCCCTCCCCGTCTCTCTCTCCCTCCCCGTCTCTCCACTTCCCCGTCTCTCTCTCTCCCTCACCCGTCTCTCCACTTCCC
This sequence comes from Scyliorhinus torazame, assembly GCF_047496885.1. Lineage (NCBI taxonomy): Eukaryota > Metazoa > Chordata > Chondrichthyes > Carcharhiniformes > Scyliorhinidae > Scyliorhinus > Scyliorhinus torazame. The sequence goes on from NW_027308825.1 coordinate 16,484, forward strand.
CCGTCTCTCTCTCCACTTCCCCGTCTCTCTCCACTTCCCCGTCTCTCTCTCCACTTCCCCGTCTCTCTCTCCACTTCCCCGTCTCTCTCTCCACTTCCCCGTCTCTCTCTCCACTTCCCCGTCTCTCTCTCCAATTCCCCGTCTCTCTCTCCACTTCCCCGTCTCTCTCTCCACTTCCCCGTCTCTCCACTTACCCGTCTCTCTCTCCACTTCCCCGTCTCTCTCTCCCTCCCCGTCTCTCTCTCCCTCCCCCGTCTCTCTCTCCCTCCCCCGTCTCTCTCTCCCTCCCAGTCTCTCCACTTCCCCACCTCTCTCTCCACTTCCCTCGCCTCTCTCTCCACTTCCCCCGTCTCTCTCTCCACTTCCCCGTCTCTCTCTCCACTTCCCCGTCTCTCTCTCCACTTCCCCCGTCTCTCTCTCTCCACTTCCCCGTCTCTCTCTCCCTCCCCCGTCTCTCTCTCCCTCCCCCGTCTCTCCACTTCCCCGCCTCTCTCTCCACTTCCCCCGCCTCTCTCTCCACTTCCCCGCCTCTCTCTCCACTTCCCCGCCTCTCTCTCCACTTCCCCGTCTCTCTCTCCACTTCCCCGTCTCTCTCTCCACTTCCCCCGTCTCTCTCTCTCCACTTCCCCGTCTCTCTCCCTCCCCATCTCTCTCTCTCCCTCCCCCGTCTCTCTCCCTCCCCCGTCTCTCTCTCCACTTCCCCGTCTGTCTCCACTCCCACCCCGTCTCTCCACTTCCCCCGTCTCTCTCTCCCTCCCCCATCTCTCTCTCCCTCCCCCATCTCTCTCTCCCTCCCCCGTCTCTCTCTCCCTCCCCCGTCTCTCTCTCCCTCCCCCGTCTCTCTCTCCATCCCCCGTCTCTCTCTCCATCCCCCGTCTCTCTCTCCTTCCCCCGTCTCTCTCTCTCCCTCCCCCGTCTCTCCCTCCCCCGTCTCTCTCTCCCTCCCTCGTCTCTCTCTCCCTCCCCCGTCTCTCTATCCACTTCCCCCGTCCCTCCCTCCCCCGTCTCTCCCTCCCCCCGTCTCTCCCTCCCTCCCCCATCTCTCCCTCCCTCCCCCATCTCTCCACTTCCCCCGTCTCTCTCTCCACTTCCCCGTCTCTCTCTCCACTTCCCCGTCTCTCTCTCCACTTCCCCGTCTCTCTCTCCACTTCCCCGTCTCTCTTTCCACTTCCCCGTCTCTCTTTCCACTTCCCCGTCTCTCCTTCCACTTCCCCATCTCTCTTTCCACTTCCCCGTCTCTCTCTCCACTTCCCCGTCTCTCTCTCCACTCCCACCGTCTCTCTCTCCCTCCCCCGTCTCTCTCTCCCTCCCCGTCTCTCTCTCCCTCCCCGTCTCTCTCTCCATCCCCCGTCTCTCTCTCCATCCCCCGTCTCTCTCTCCTTCCCCCGTCTCTCTCCCTCCCTCGTCTCTCTCTCCCTCGCCGTCTCTCTATACACTTCCCCCGTCCATCCCTCCCCCGTCTCTCCCTCCCTCCCTCCCCCGTCTCTCCCTCCCTCCCCCATCTCTCCCTCCCTCCCCCATCTCTCCACTTCCCCCGTCTCTCTCTCCACTTCCCCGTCTCTCTCTCCACTTCCCCGTCTCTCTCTCCACTTCCCCGTCTCTCTCTCCACTTCCCCGTCTCTCTCTCCACTTCCCCGTCTCTCTCTCCACTTCCCCGTCTCTCTTTCCACTTCCCCGTCTCTCTTTCCACTTCCCCGTCTCTCTCTCTCCACTTCCCCGTCTCTCTCTCCACTCCCACCGTCTCTCTCTCCACTTCCCCCGTCTCTCCACTTCCCCAGTCTCTCTCTCCACTTCCCCCGTCTCTCTCTCTCCCTCCCCAACTCTCTCTCCACTGCCCCGTCTCTCTCTCCACTTCCCGGTCTCTCTCTCCACTTCCCCGTCTCTCTCTCCACTTCCCCGTCTCTCTCTCCACTCCCCCCGTCTCTCTCACCCTCCTCCGTCTCTCTCTCCCTCCCCCCGTCTCTCTCTCCCTCCCCATCTCTCCACTTCCCCGCCTCTCTCTCCACCTCCCCCGCCTCTCTCTCCACTTCCCCGCCTCTCTCTACACTTCCCCGTCTCTCTCTCCACTTCCCCCGTGTCTCTCTCTCCCTCCCCCGCCTCTCTCTCCACTTCCCCCGTCTCTCTCTCCACTCCCCCCGTCTCTCCACTCCCCCCGTCTCTCCACTTCCCCCGTCTCTCCACTTCCCCCGTCTCTCCACTTCCCCCGTCTCTCCACTTCCCCGTCTCTCCACTTCCCCCGCCTCTCTCTTCACTTCTCCGCCTCTCTCTCCACTTCCCCCGCCTCTCTCTCCACTTCCCCCGTCTCTCTCTCCACTTCCCCGTCTCTCTCTCCACTTCCCCGTCTCTCTCTCCACCACCCCGCCTCTCTCTCTCCACTTCCCCGTCTCTCTCTCCCTCCCTCCCCCGTCTCTCTCTCCCTCCCCCGTCTCGCCACTTCCCCGTCTCTCTCTCCACTTCCCCGTCTCTCTCTCTCCATCACCCGTCTCTCTCTCCACTTCCCCCGTTTCTCTCTCCATTTCCCCATCTCTCTCCACTTCCCCGTCTCTCTCTCCACTTCCCCGTCTCTCTCTCCACTTCCCCGTCTCTCTCTCCACTTCCCCGTCTCTCTCTCCACTTCCCCGTCTCTCTATCCACTTCCCCCGTCCCTCCCTCCCCCCGTCTCTCCCTCCCCCCGTCTCTCTCTCCCTCCCCCATCTCTCCACTTCCCCGCCTCTCTCTCCACCTCCCCCGCCTCTCTCTCCACTTCCCCCGCCTCTCTCTACACTTCCCCGTCTCTCTCTCCACTTCCCCCGGCTCTCTCTCCACTTCCCCCGTCTCTCTCCCTCCCCCGTCTCTCTCCACTCCCCCGCCTCTCTCTCCACTTCTCCCATCTCTCTCTCCACTTCCCCCGTCTCTCTCCCTCCCCCGTCTCTCTCTCCACACACCCGTCCGTCCCTCCATTCCCCGTCTCTCTCTCCACTTCCCCGTCTCTCTCTCCACTCCCCCGTCTCTCTCTCCACTTCCCCGTCTCTCTCACCACTTCCCCGTCTCTCTCACCACTTCCCCGTCTCTCTCTCCACTTCCCCGTCTCTCTCCACTTCCCCGTCTCTCTCTCCACTTCCCCGTCTCACTCTCCACTACCCCCGTCTCTCCACTTCCCCGTCTCTCTCTCCACTTCCCCGTCTCTCTCTCCCTCCCCGTCTCTCCACTTCCCCGCCTCTCTCTCCACTTCCCCGTCTCTCTCTCCACTTCCCCGTCTCTCTCTCCACTTCCCCCGTCTCTCTCTCTCCACTTCCCCGTCTCTCTCTCCCTCCCCCATCTCTCTCTCTCCCTCCCTCGTGTCTCTCCCTCCCCCGTCTCTCTCTCCACTTCCCCGTCTGTCTCCACTCCCACCCCGTCTCTCCACTTCCCCCGTCTCTCTCTCCCTCCCCCATCTCTCTCTACCTCCCCCGTCTCTCTCTCCCTCCCCCATCTCTCTCTCCCTCCCCCGTCTCTCTCTCCCTCCCCCGTCTCTCTCTCCCTCCCCCGTCTCTCTCTCCCTCCCCGTCTCTCTCTCCATCCCCCGTCTCTCTCTCCATCCCCCGTCTCTCTCTCCATCCCCCGTCTCTCTCTCCTTCCCCCGTCTCTCTCTCTCCCTCCCCCGTCTCTCCCTCCCCCGTCTCTCTCTCCCTCCCTCGTCTCTCTCTCCCTCCCCCGTCTCTCTATCCACTTCCCCCGTCCCTCCCTCCCCCGTCTCTCCCTCCCCCCGTCTCTCCCTCCCTCCCCCATCTCTCCCTCCCTCCCCCATCTCTCCACTTCCCCCGTCTCTCTCTCCACTTCCCCGTCTCTCTCTCCACTTCCCCGTCTCTCTCTCCACTTCCCCGTCTCTCTCTCCACTTCCCCGTCTCTCTTTCCACTTCCCCGTCTCTCTTTCCACTTCCCCGTCTCTCCTTCCACTTCCCCATCTCTCTTTCCACTTCCCCGTCTCTCTTTCCACTTCCCCGTCTCTCTCTCCACTTCCCCGTCTCTCTCTCCACTCCCACCGTCTCTCTCTCCCTCCCCCGTCTCTCTCTCCCTCCCCGTCTCTCTCTCCCTCCCCGTCTCTCTCTCCATCCCCCGTCTCTCTCTCCATCCCCCGTCTCTCTCTCCATCCCCCGTCTCTCTCTCCTTCCCCCGTCTCCCTCCCCCATCTCTCCCTCCCCCGTCTCTCTCTCCCTCCCTCGTCTCTCTCTCCCTCGCCGTCTCTCTATACACTTCCCCCGTCCATCCCTCCCCCGTCTCTCCCTCCCTCCCTCCCCCGTCTCTCCCTCCCTCCCCCATCTCTCCCTCCCTCCCCCATCTCTCCACTTCCCCCGTCTCTCTCTCCACTTCCCCGTCTCTCTCTCCACTTCCCCGTCTCTCTCTCCACTTCCCCGTCTCTCTCTCCACTTCCCCGTCTCTCTCTCCACTTCCCCGTCTCTCTTTCCACTTCCCCGTCTCTCTTTCCACTTCCCCGTCTCTCTCTCTCCACTTCCCCGTCTCTCTCTCCACTCCCACCGTCTCTCTCTCCACTTCCTCAGTCTCTCCACTTCCCCAGTCTCTCTCTCCACTTCCCCCGTCTCTCTCTCTCCCTCCCCAACTCTCTCTCCACTTCCCCGTCTCTCTCTCCACTTCCCCGTCTCTCTCTCCACTTCCCCGTCTCTCTCTCCACTTCCCCGTCTCTCTCTCCACTCCCCCCGTCTCTCTCACCCTCCTCCGTCTCTCTCTCCCTCCCCCCGTCTCTCTCTCCCTCCCCCATCTCTCCACTTCCCCGCCTCTCTCTCCACCTCCCCCGCCTCTCTCTCCACTTCCCCGCCTCTCTCTACACTTCCCCGTCTCTCTCTCCACTTCCCCCGTCTCTCTCTCTCCCTCCCCCGCCTCTCTCTCCACTTCCCCCGTCTCTCTCTCCACTCCCCCCGTCTCTCCACTTCCCCCGTCTCTCCACTTCCCCCGTCTCTCCACTTCCCCGTCTCTCCACTTCCCCCGCCTCTCTTCACTTCTCCGCCTCTCTCTCCACTTCCCCCGCCTCTCTCTCCACTTCCCCCGTCTCTCTCTCCACTTCCCCGTCTCTCTCTCCACTTCCCCGTCTCTCTCTCCACCACCCCGCCTCTCTCTCTCCACTTCCCCGTCTCTCTCTCCCTCCCTCCCCCGTCTCTCTCTCCCTCCCCCGTCTCGCCACTTCCCCGTCTCTCTCTCCACTTCCCCGTCTCTCTCTCTCCATCACCCGTCTCTCTCTCCACTTCCCCCGTTTCTCTCTCCATTTCCCCATCTCTCTCCACTTCCCCGTCTCTCTCTCCACTTCCCCGTCTCTCTCTCCACTTCCCCGTCTCTCTCTCCACTTCCCCGTCTCTCTCTCCACTTCCCCGTCTCTCTCTCCACTTCCCCGTCTCTCCACTTACCCGTCTCTCTCTCCACTTCCCCGTCTCTCTCTCCCTCCCCGTCTCTCCCTCCCCGTCTCTCTCTCCCTCCCCCGTCTCTCTCTCCCTCCCCGTCTCTCTCTCCCTCCCCGTCTCTCCACTTCCCCACCTCTCTCTCCACTTCCCTCGCCTCTCTCTCCACTTCCCCCGTCTCTCTCTCCACTTCCCCGTCTCTCTCTCCACTTCGCCGTCTCTCTCTCCACTTCCCCGTCTCTCTCTCCACTTCCCCCGTCTCTCTCCACTTCCCCGTCTCTCTCTCCCTCCCCCGTCTCTCTCTCCCTCCCCCGTCTCTCCACTTCCCCGCCTCTCTCTCCACTTCCCCCGCCTCTCTCTCCACTTCCCCGCCTCTCTCTCCACTTCCCCGTCTCTCTCTCCACTTCCCCGTCTCTCTCTCCACTTCCCCGTCTCTCCACTTCCCCCGTCTCTCTCTCTCCACTTCCCCGTCTCTCTCTCCCTCCCCCATCTCTCTCTCTCCCTCCCCCGTCTCTCTCTCCACTTCCCCGTCTGTCTCCACTCCCACCCCGTCTCTCCTCTTCCCCCGTCTCTCTCTCCCTCCCCCATCTCTCTCTACCTCCCCCGTCTCTCTCTCCCTCCCCCGTCTCTCTCTCCCTCCCCCGTCTCTCTCTCCCTCCCCCGTCTCTCTCTCCCTCCCTCGTCTCTCTCTCCATCCCCCGTCTCTCTCTCCATCCCCCGTCTCTCTCTCCATCCCCCGTCTCTCTCTCCTTCCCCCGTCTCTCTCTCTCCCTCCCCCGTCTCTCCCTCCCCCGTCTCTCTCTCCCTCCCTCGTCTCTCTCTCCCTCCCCCGTCTCTCTATCCACTTCCCCCGTCCCTCCCTCCCCGTCTCTCCCTCCCCCCGTCTCTCCCTCCCCCGTCTCTCCCTCCCTCCCCCATCTCTCCCTCCCTCCCCCATCTCTCCACTTCCCCCGTCTCTCTCTCCACTTCCCCGTCTCTCTCTCCACTTCCCCGTCTCTCTCTCTCCACTTCCCCGTCTCTCTCTCCACTTCCCCGTCTCTCTTTCCACTTCCCCGTCTCTCTTTCCACTTCCCCGTCTCTCTTTCCACTTCCCCGTCTCTCTCTCCACTTCCCCGTCTCTCTCTCCACTCCCACCGTCTCTCTCTCCACTTCCCCAGTCTCTCTCTCCACTTCCCCCGTCTCTCTCTCCCTCCCCCAACTCTCTCTCCACTTTCCCGTCTCTCTCTCCACTTCCCCGTCTCTCTCTCCACTTCCCCGTCTCTCTCTCCACTTCCCCGTCTCTCACTCCACTCCCCCCGTCTCTCTCACCCTCCTCCGTCTCTCTCTCCCTCCCCCCGTCTCTCTCTCCCTCCCCCATCTCTCCACTTCCCCGCCTCTCTCTCCACCTCCCCCGCCTCTCTCTCCACTTCCCCCGCCTCTCTCTACACTTCCCCGTCTCTCTCTCCACTTCCCCCGGCTCTCTCTCTCCCTCCCCCGCCTCTCTCTCCACTTCCCCCGTCTCTCTCTCCACTTCCCCCGTCTCTCTCCCTCCCCCGTCTCTCTCCACTCCCCCGCCTCTCTCTCCACTTCTCCCATCTCTCTCTCCACTTCCCCCGTCTCTCTCCCTCCCCCGTCTCTCTCTCCACACACCCGTCCGTCCCTCCATTCCCCGTCTCTCTCTCCACTTCCCCGTCTCTCTCTCCACTCCCCCGTCTCTCTCTCCACTTCCCCGTCTCTCTCACCACTTCCCCGTCTCTCTCTCCACTTCCCCGTCTCTCTCCACTTCCCCGTCTCTCTCTCCACTTCCCCGTCTCACTCTCCACTACCCCCGTCTCTCTCCACTTCCCCGTCTCTCTCTCCACTTCCCCGTCTCTCTCTCCACTTCCCCGTCTCTCTCCACTTCCCCGTCTCTCTCTCCACTTCCCCGTCTCACTCTCCACTACCCCCGTCTCTCCCTCCCCGTCTCTCCACTTCCCCGCCTCTCTCTCCACTTCCCCGTCTCTCTCTCCACTTCCCCGTCTCTCTCTCCACTTCCCCCGTCTCTCTCTCTCCACTTCCCCGTCTCTCTCTCCCTCCCCCATCTCTCTCTCTCCCTCCCTCGTGTCTCTCCCTCCCCCGTCTCTCTCTCCACTTCCCCGTCTGTCTCCACTCCCACCCCGTCTCTCCACTTCCCCCGTCTCTCTCTCCCTCCCCCATCTCTCTCTACCTCCCCCGTCTCTCTCTCCCTCCCCCGTCTCTCTCTCCCTCCCCCGTCTCTCTCTCCCTCCCCGTCTCTCTCTCCCTCCCCGTCTCTCTCTCCATCCCCCGTCTCTCTCTCCATCCCCCGTCTCTCTCTCCTTCCCCCGTCTCTCTCTCTCCCTCCCCCGTCTCTCCCTCCCCCGTCTCTCTCTCCCTCCCTCGTCTCTCTCTCCCTCCCCGTCTCTCTATCCACTTCCCCCGTCCCTCCCTCCCCGTCTCTCCCTCCCTCCCTCCCCATCTCTCCCTCCCTCCCCCATCTCTCCCTCCCTCCCCCATCTCTCCACTTCCCCCATCTCTCTCTCCACTTCCCCCGTCTCTCTCTCCACTTCCCCGTCTCTCTCTCCACTTCCCCGTCTCTCTCTCCACTTCCCCGTCTCTCTCTCTCCACTTCCCCGTCTCTCTTTCCACTTCCCCGTCTCTCTTTCCACTTCCCCGTCTCTCTTTCCACTTCCCCGTCTCTCTTTCCACTTCCCCGTCTCTCTCTCCACTTCCCCGTCTCTCTCTCCACTTCCCCGTCTCTCTCTCCACTCCCACCGTCTCTCTCTCCACTTCCCCCGTCTCTCTCTCCCTCCCCCAACTCTCTCTCCACTTCCCCGTCTCTCTCTCCACTTCCCCGTCTCTCTCTCCACTTCCCCGTCTCTCTCTCCACTTCCCCGTCTCTCTCTCCACTTCCCCGTCTCACTCACCCTCCTCCGACTCTCTCTCCCTCCCCCCGTCTCTCTCTCCCTCCCCATCTCTCCACTTCCCCGCCTCTCTCTCCACCTCCCCCGCCTCTCTCGCCACTTCCCCCGCCTCTCTCTACACTTCCCCGCCTCTCTCTCCACTTCCCCCGTCTCTCTCTCTCCCTCTCCCGCCTCTCTCTCCACTTCCCCCGTCTCTCTCTAGACTTCCCCCGTCTCTCTCCCTCCCCGTCTCTCTCTCCACTCCCCCGCCTCTCTCTCCACTTCCCCCATCTCTCTCTCCACTTCCCGCGTCTCTCTCCCTCCCCGTCTCTCTCTCCACACACCCGTCCGTCCCTCCACTCCCCGTCTCTCTCTCCACTCCCCCGTCTCTCTCTCCACTTCCCCGTCTCTCTCTCCACTTCCCCGTCTCTCTCTCCACTTCCCCGTCTCTCTCTCCAATTCCCCGTCTCTCTCCACTTCCCCGTCTCTCTCTCCACGTCCCCGTCTCACTCTCCACTACCCCCGTCTCTCCACTTCCCCGTCTCTCCCTCCACTTCCCCCGTCTCTCTCTCCACTTCCCCGTCTCTCTCTCCCTCCCCCGTCTCTCTCTCCCTCCCCCGTCTCTCCACTTCCCCGCCTCTCTCTCCACTTCCCCGCCTCTCTCTCCACTTCCCCCGCCTCTCTCTCCACTTCCCCGCCTCTCTCTCCACTTCCCCGTCTCTCTCTCCACTTCCCCCGTCTCTCTCTCTCCACTTCCCCGTCTCTCTCTCTCCACTTCCCCGTCTCTCTCTCCCTCCCCCATCTCTCTCTCTCCCTCCCCGTCTCTCTCCCTCCCCCGTCTCTCTCTCCACTTCCCCGTCTGTCTCCACTCCCACCCCGTATCTCCACTTCCCCCGTCTCTCTCTCCCTCCCCCATCTCTCTCTCCCTCCCCGTCTCTCCCTCCCCCGTCTCTCTCTCCCTCCCCGTCTCTCTCTCTCCACTTCCCCGTCTCTCTCTCCCTCCACTTCCCCGTCTCTCTCTCCCTCCCCCGTCTCTCTCTCCCTCCCCGTCTCTCCACTTCCCCGCCTCTCTCTCCACTTCCCCGTCTCTCTCTCCACTTCCCCGTCTCTCTCTCCACTTCCCCCGTCTCTCTCTCTCTCCACTTCCCCGTCTCTCTCTCCCTCCCCCATCTCTCTCTCTCCCTCCCTCGTCTCTCTCCCTCCCCCGTCTCTCTCTCCCTCCCCCGTCTCTCTCTCCCTCCCCGTCTCTCTCTCCATCCCCCGTCTCTCTCTCCATCCCCCGTCTCTCTCTCTCCTTCCCCCGTCTCTCTCTCTCCCTCCCCCGTCTCTCCCTCCCCCGTCTCTCTCTCCCTCCCTCGTCTCTCTCTCCCTCCCCGTCTCTCTATCCACTTCCCCCGTCCCTCCCTCCCCCTCTCTCCCTCCCTCCCTCCCCGTCTCTCCCTCCCTCCCCCATCTCTCCCTCCCTCCCCCATCTCTCCACTTCCCCCATCTCTCTCTCCACTTCCCCCGTCTCTCTCTCCACTTCCCCGTCTCTCTCTCCACTTCCCCGTCTCTCTCTCTCCACTTCCCCGTCTCTCTTTCCACTTCCCCGTCTCTCTTTCCACTTCCCCGTCTCTCTTTCCACTTCCCCGTCTCTCTTTCCACTTCCCCGTCTCTCTCTCCACTTCCCCGTCTCTCTCTCCACTTCCCCGTCTCTCTCTCCACTCCCACCGTCTCTCTCTCCACTTCCCCCGTCTCTCTCTCCCTCCCCCAACTCTCTCTCCACTTCCCCGTCTCTCTCTCCACTTCCCCGTCTCTCTCTCCACTTCCCCGTCTCTCTCTCCACTTCCCCGTCTCTCTCTCCACTTCCCCGTCTCACTCACCCTCCTCCGACTCTCTCTCCCTCCCCCCGTCTCTCTCTCCCTCCCCCATCTCTCCACTTCCCCGCCTCTCTCTCCACCTCCCCCGCCTCTCTCGCCACTTCCCCCGCCTCTCTCTACACTTCCCCGCCTCTCTCTCCACTTCCCCCGTCTCTCTCTCTCCCTCTCCCGCCTCTCTCTCCACTTCCCCCGTCTCTCTCCCTCCCGGTCTCTCTCTCCACTCCCCCGCCTCTCTCTCCACTTCCCCCATCTCTCTCTCCACTTCCCGCGTCTCTCTCCCTCCCCGTCTCTCTCTCCACACACCCGTCCGTCCCTCCACTCCCCGTCTCTCTCTCCACTCCCCCGTCTCTCTCTCCACTTCCCCGTCTCTCTCTCCACTTCCCCGTCTCTCTCTCTCCACTTCCCCGTCTCTCTCTCCACTTCCCCGTCTCTCTCCACTTCCCCGTCTCTCTCTCCACATCCCCGTCTCACTCTCCACTACCCCCGTCTCTCCACTTCCCCGTCTCTCCCTCCACTTCCCCCGTCTCTCTCTCTCCACTTCCCCGTCTCTCTCTCCCTCCCCCGTCTCTCTCTCCCTCCCCGTCTCTCCACTTCCCCGCCTCTCTCTCCACTTCCCCGCCTCTCTCTCCACTTCCCCCGCCTCTCTCTCCACTTCCCCGCCTCTCTCTCCACTTCCCCGTCTCTCTCTCCACTTCCCCCGTCTCTCTCTCCACTTCCCCGTCTCTCTCTCTCCACTTCCCCGTCTCTCTCTCCCTCCCCCATCTCTCTCTCTCCCTCCCCGTCTCTCTCCCTCCCCCGTCTCTCTCTCCACTTCCCCGTCTGTCTCCACTCCCACCCCGTATCTCCACTTCCCCCGTCTCTCTCTCCCTCCCCCATCTCTCTCTCCCTCCCCCGTCTCTCCCTCCCCCGTCTCTCTCTCCCTCCCCGTCTCTCTCTCCCACCCCGTCTCTCTCTCCCTCCCCGTCTCTCTCTCCCTCCCCGTCTCTCTCTCCCTCCCCCGTCTCTCTCTCCCTCCCCCGTCTCTCTCTCCTTCCCCCGTCTCTCCCTCCCTCGTCTCTCTCTCTCCCTCCCCGCCTCTCTCTCCACTTCCCCGTCTCTCTCTCCACTTCCCCGTCTCTCTCTCTCCCTCACCCGTCTCCCTCTCCACTTCCCCCGTCTCTCTCTCCACTTCCCCGTCTCTCTCTCCACTTCCCCCGTCTCTCTCTCCACTTCCCCCGTCTCTCTCTCCACTCCCCCGCCTCTCTCTCCACTTCCCCGTCTCACTCTCCACTCCCCCGTCTCTCTCTCCACTTCCCCGTCTCTCTCTCCACTTCCCCCGTCTCTCCACTTCCCCGTCTCTCTCTCCACTTCCCCGTCTCTCTCTCCACTTCCCCGTCTCTCTCTCCACTTCCCCCGTCTCTCTCTCCCTCCCCCCATCTCTCTCTCCCCCATCTCTCTCTCCACTTCCCCGTCTCTCTCTCCACTTCCCCCGTCTCTCTCTCCCTCCCCCCGTCTCTCTCTCCCTCCCCCGTCTCTCTCTCCCCCATCTCTCTCTCCACTTCCCCGTCTCTCTCTCCACTTCCCCGTCTCTCTCTCCACTTCCCCGTCTCTCTCTCCACTTCCCCCGCCTCTCTCTCCACTTCCCCCGCCTCTCTCTACACTTCCCCGTCTCTCTCTCCACTTCCCCCGTCTCTCTCTCTCCCTCCCCCGTCTCTGTCTCCACTTCCCCGTCTCTCTCTCCACTTCCCCCGTCTCTCTCCCTCCCCCCGTCTCTCTCTCCCTCCCCCGTCTCTCTCTCCACTCCCCCGCCTCTCTCTCCACTTCCCCCATCTCTCTCTCCACTTCCCCGTCTCTCTCTCCACTTCCCCATCTCTCTCTCCACTCCCCCGTCTCTCTCTCCACGTTCCCCCGTCTCTCCACTTCCCCGTCTCTCTCTCCACTTCCCCGTCTCTCTCTCCACTTCCCCGTCTCACTCTCCACTTCCCCCGTCTCTCTCTCCACTTCCCCCTTCTCTCTCTCCACTTCCCCCGTCTCTCTCTCCACTTCCCCGTCTCTCTCTCTCCACTTCCCCGTCTCTCTCTCCCTCCCCCATCTCTCTCTCTCCCTCCCCGTCTCTCTCCCTCCCCCGTCTCTCTCTCCACTTCCCCGTCTGTCTCCACTCCCACCCCGTATCTCCACTTCCCCCGTCTCTCTCTCCCTCCCCCATCTCTCTCTCCCTCCCCCGTCTCTCCCTCCCCCGTCTCTCTCTCCCTCCCCGTCTCTCTCTCCCTCCCCGTCTCTCTCTCCCTCCCCGTCTCTCTCTCCCTCCCCCGTCTCTCTCTCCCTCCCCCGTCTCTCTCTCCCTCCCCCGTCTCTCTCTCCCTCCCCGTCTCTCTCTCCTTCCCCCGTCTCTCTCCCTCCCCCGTCTCTCCCTCCCCCGTCTCTCCCTCCCTCGTCTCTCTCTCCCTCCCCGCCTCTCTCTCCACTTCCCCGTCTCTCTTTCCACTTCCCCGTCTCTCTTTCCACTTCCCCGTCTCTCTCTCCACTTCCCCGTCTCTCTCTCCACTTCCCCGTCTCTCTCTCCACTCCCACCGTCTCTCTCTCCACTTCCCCCGTCTCTCTCTCCCTCCCCCAACTCTCTCTCCACTTCCCCGTCTCTCTCTCCACTTCCCCGTCTCTCTCTCCACTTCCCCGTCTCTCTCTCCACTTCCCCGTCTCTCTCTCCACTTCCCCGTCTCACTCACCCTCCTCCGACTCTCTCTCCCTCCCCCCGTCTCTCTCTCCCTCCCCCATCTCTCCACTTCCCCGCCTCTCTCTCCACCTCCCCCGCCTCTCTCGCCACTTCCCCCGCCTCTCTCTACACTTCCCCGCCTCTCTCTCCACTTCCCCCGTCTCTCTCTCTCCCTCTCCCGCCTCTCTCTCCACTTCCCCCGTCTCTCTCTCCACTCTCCCCGTCTCTCTCTCCACTCCCCCGCCTCTCTCTCCACTTCCCCCATCTCTCTCTCCACTTCCCGCGTCTCTCTCCCTCCCCGTCTCTCTCTCCACACACCCGTCCGTCCCTCCACTCCCCGTCTCTCTCTCCACTCCCCCGTCTCTCTCTCCACTCCCCCGTCTCTCTCTCCACTTCCCCGTCTCTCTCTCCACTTCCCCGTCTCTCTCTCCACTTCCCCGTCTCTCTCTCCACTTCCCCGTCTCTCTCCACTTCCCCGTCTCTCTCTCCACGTCCCCGTCTCACTCTCCACTACCCCCGTCTCTCCACTTCCCCGTCTCTCCCTCCACTTCCCCCGTCTCTCTCTCTCCACTTCCCCGTCTCTCTCTCCCTCCCCCGTCTCTCTCTCCCTCCCCCGTCTCTCCACTTCCCCGCCTCTCTCTCCACTTCCCCGCCTCTCTCTCCACTTCCCCCGCCTCTCTCTCCACTTCCCCGCCTCTCTCTCCACTTCCCCGTCTCTCTCTCCACTTCCCCCGTCTCTCTCTCCACTTCCCCGTCTCTCTCTCTCCACTTCCCCGTCTCTCTCTCCCTCCCCCATCTCTCTCTCTCCCTCCCCGTCTCTCTCCCTCCCCCGTCTCTCTCTCCACTTCCCCGTCTGTCTCCACTCCCACCCCGTATCTCCACTTCCCCCGTCTCTCTCTCCCTCCCCCATCTCTCTCTCCCTCCCCCGTCTCTCCCTCCCCCGTCTCTCTCTCCCTCCCCGTCTCTCTCTCCCTCCCCGTCTCTCTCTCCCTCCCCGTCTCTCTCTCCCTCCCCGTCTCTCTCTCCCTCCCCCGTCTCTCTCTCCCTCCCCCGTCTCTCTCTCCCTCCCCCGTCTCTCTCTCCCTCCCCGTCTCTCTCTCCTTCCCCCGTCTCTCTCTCTCCCTCCCCGTCTCTCCCTCCCCCGTCTCTCCCTCCCTCGTCTCTCTCTCCCTCCCCGCCTCTCTCTCCACTTCCCCGTCTCTCTCTCCACTTCCCCGTCTCTCTCTCTCCCTCACCCGTCTCCCTCTCCACTTCCCCCGTCTCTCTCTCCACTTCCCCCATCTCTCTCTCCACTTCCCCGTCTCTCTCTCCACTTCCCCATCTCTCTCTCCACTCCCCCGTCTCTCTCTCCACGTTCCCCCGTCTCTCCACTTCCCCGTCTCTCTCTCCACTTCCCCGTCTCTCTCTCCACTTCCCCGTCTCTCTCTCCACTTCCCCGTCTCACTCTCCACTTCCCCCGTCTCTCTCTCCACTTCCCCCTTCTCTCTCTCCACTTCCCCCGTCTCTCTCTCCACTTCCCCGTCTCTCTCTCTCCACTTCCCCGTCTCTCTCTCCCTCCCCCATCTCTCTCTCTCCCTCCCCGTCTCTCTCCCTCCCCCGTCTCTCTCTCCACTTCCCCGTCTGTCTCCACTCCCACCCCGTATCTCCACTTCCCCCGTCTCTCTCTCCCTCCCCCATCTCTCTCTCCCTCCCCCGTCTCTCCCTCCCCCGTCTCTCTCTCCCTCCCCGTCTCTCTCTCCCTCCCCGTCTCTCTCTCCCTCCCCGTCTCTCTCTCCCTCCCCCGTCTCTCTCTCCCTCCCCCGTCTCTCTCTCCCTCCCCCGTCTCTCTCTCCCTCCCCCGTCTCTCTCTCCTTCCCCCGTCTCTCTCCCTCCCCCGTCTCTCCCTCCCCCGTCTCTCCCTCCCCCGTCTCTCCCTCCCTCGTCTCTCTCTCCCTCCCCGCCTCTCTCTCCACTTCCCCGTCTCTCTTTCCACTTCCCCGTCTCTCTTTCCACTTCCCCGTCTCTCTCTCCACTTCCCCGTCTCTCTCTCCACTTCCCCGTCTCTCTCTCCACTCCCACCGTCTCTCTCTCCACTTCCCCCGTCTCTCTCTCCCTCCCCCAACTCTCTCTCCACTTCCCCGTCTCTCTCTCCACTTCCCCGTCTCTCTCTCCACTTCCCCGTCTCTCTCTCCACTTCCCCGTCTCTCTCTCCACTTCCCCGTCTCACTCACCCTCCTCCGACTCTCTCTCCCTCCCCCCGTCTCTCTCTCCCTCCCCCATCTCTCCACTTCCCCGCCTCTCTCTCCACCTCCCCCGCCTCTCTCGCCACTTCCCCCGCCTCTCTCTACACTTCCCCGCCTCTCTCTCCACTTCCCCCGTCTCTCTCTCTCCCTCTCCCGCCTCTCTCTCCACTTCCCCCGTCTCTCTCTCCACTCTCCCCGTCTCTCTCTCCACTCCCCCGCCTCTCTCTCCACTTCCCCCATCTCTCTCTCCACTTCCCGCGTCTCTCTCCCTCCCCGTCTCTCTCTCCACACACCCGTCCGTCCCTCCACTCCCCGTCTCTCTCTCCACTCCCCCGTCTCTCTCTCCACTCCCCCGTCTCTCTCTCCACTTCCCCGTCTCTCTCTCCACTTCCCCGTCTCTCTCTCCACTTCCCCGTCTCTCTCTCCACTTCCCCGTCTCTCTCCACTTCCCCGTCTCTCTCTCCACGTCCCCGTCTCACTCTCCACTACCCCCGTCTCTCCACTTCCCCGTCTCTCCCTCCACTTCCCCCGTCTCTCTCTCTCCACTTCCCCGTCTCTCTCTCCCTCCCCCGTCTCTCTCTCCCTCCCCCGTCTCTCCACTTCCCCGCCTCTCTCTCCACTTCCCCGCCTCTCTCTCCACTTCCCCCGCCTCTCTCTCCACTTCCCCGCCTCTCTCTCCACTTCCCCGTCTCTCTCTCCACTTCCCCCGTCTCTCTCTCCACTTCCCCGTCTCTCTCTCTCCACTTCCCCGTCTCTCTCTCCCTCCCCCATCTCTCTCTCTCCCTCCCCGTCTCTCTCCCTCCCCCGTCTCTCTCTCCACTTCCCCGTCTGTCTCCACTCCCACCCCGTATCTCCACTTCCCCCGTCTCTCTCTCCCTCCCCCATCTCTCTCTCCCTCCCCCGTCTCTCCCTCCCCCGTCTCTCTCTCCCTCCCCGTCTCTCTCTCCCTCCCCGTCTCTCTCTCCCTCCCCGTCTCTCTCTCCCTCCCCGTCTCTCTCTCCCTCCCCCGTCTCTCCCTCCCCCGTCTCTCTCTCCCTCCCCCGTCTCTCTCTCCCTCCCCGTCTCTCTCTCCTTCCCCCGTCTCTCTCTCTCCCTCCCCGTCTCTCTCTCCCCCGTCTCTCCCTCCCTCGTCTCTCTCTCCCTCCCCGCCTCTCTCTCCACTTCCCCGTCTCTCTCTCCACTTCCCCGTCTCTCTCTCTCCCTCACCCGTCTCCCTCTCCACTTCCCCCGTCTCTCTCTCCACTTCCCCGTCTCTCTCTCCACTTCCCCCGTCTCTCTCTCCACTTCCCCCGTCTCTCTCTCCACTCCCCCGCCTCTCTCTCCACTTCCCCGTCTCACTCTCCACTCCCCCGTCTCTCTCTCCACTTCCCCGTCTCTCTCTCCACTTCCCCCGTCTCTCCACTTCCCCGTCTCTCTCTCCACTTCCCCGTCTCTCTCTCCACTTCCCCGTCTCTCTCTCCACTGCCCCCGTCTCTCTCTCCCTCCCCCGTCTCTCTCTCCCCCATCTCTCTCTCCACTTCCCCGTCTCTCTCTCCACTTCCCCCGTCTCTCTCTCCCTCCCCCCGTCTCTCTCTCCCCCATCTCTCTCTCCACTTCCCCGTCTCTCTCTCCACTTCCCCGTCTCTCTCTCCACTTCCCCGTCTCTCTCTCCACTTCCCCCGCCTCTCTCTCCACTTCCCCCGCCTCTCTCTACACTTCCCCGTCTCTCTCTCCACTTCCCCCGTCTCTCTCTCCCTCCCCGTCTCTCTGTCTCCACTTCCCCGTCTCTCTCTCCACTTCCCCCGTCTCTCTCCCTCCCCCCGTCTCTCTCCCTCCCCCCGTCTCTCTCTCCACTCCCCCGCCTCTCTCTCCACTTCCCCCATCTCTCTCTCCACTTCCCCGTCTCTCTCTCCACTTCCCCATCTCTCTCTCCACTCCCCCGTCTCTCTCTCCACGTTCCCCCGTCTCTCCACTTCCCCGTCTCTCTCTCTCCACTTCCCCGTCTCTCTCTCCACTTCCCCGTCTCACTCTCCACTTCCCCCGTCTCTCCACTTCCCCGTCTCACTCTCCACTTCCCCCGTCTCTCTCTCCACTTCCCCCGTCTCTCTCTCCACTTCCCCCGTCTCTCTCTCCACTTCCCCCTTCTCTCTCTCCACTTCCCCCGTCTCTCTCTCCACTTCCCCGTCTCTCTCTCTCCACTTCCCCGTCTCTCTCTCCCTCCCCCATCTCTCTCTCTCCCTCCCCGTCTCTCTCCCTCCCCCGTCTCTCTCTCCCTCCCCGTCTCTCTCTCCCTCCCCGTCTCTCTCTCCACTTCCCTCGTCTCTCTCTCTCCACTCCCCCGCCTCTCTCTCCACTTCCCCCGTCTCTCTCTCCACTTCCCCGTCTCTCTCTCCACTTCCCCGTCTCTCTCTCCACTTCCCCGTCTCTCTCTCCACTTCCCCCGTCTCTCTCTCCACTCCCCCGCCTCTCTCTCCACTTCCCCGTCTCACTCTCCACTCCCCCGTCTCTCTCTCTCCACTTCCCCGTCTCTCTCTCCACTTCCCCCGTCTCTCCACTTCCCTGTCTCTCTCTCCACTTCCCCGTCTCTCTCTCCACTTCCCCGTCTCTCTCTCTCCACTTCCCCGTCTCTCTCTCCCTCCACTTCCCCGTCTCTCTCTCCCTCCCCCGTCTCTCTCTCCCTCCCCGTCTCTCCACTTCCCCGCCTCTCTCTCCACTTCCCCGTCTCTCTCTCCACTTCCCCGTCTCTCTCTCCACTTCCCCCGTCTCTCTCTCTCCACTTCCCCGTCTCTCTCTCCCTCCCCCATCTCTCTCTCTCCCTCCCTCGTCTCTCTCCCTCCCCCGTCTCTCTCTCCACTTCCCCGTCTGTCTCCACTCCCACCCCGTCTCTCCACTTCCCCCGTCTCTCTCTCCCTCCCCCATCTCTCTCTACCTCCCCCGTCTCTCTCTCCCTCCCCCGTCTCTCTCTCCCTCCCCCGTCTCTCTCTCCCTCCCCCGTCTCTCTCTCCATCCCCCGTCTCTCTCTCCATCCCCCGTCTCTCTCTCCTTCCCCCGTCTCTCTCTCTCCCTCCCCCGTCTCTCCCTCCCCCGTCTCTCTCTCCCTCCCTCGTCTCTCTCTCCCTCCCCGTCTCTCTATCCACTTCCCCCGTCCCTCCCTCCCCGTCTCTCCCTCCCTCCCTCCCCGTCTCTCCCTCCCTCCCCCATCTCTCTCTCCACTTCCCCCGTCTCTCTCTCCACTTCCCCGTCTCTCTCTCCACTTCCCCGTCTCTCTCTCTCCACTTCCCCGTCTCTCTTTCCACTTCCCCGTCTCTCTTTCCACTTCCCCGTCTCTCTTTCCACTTCCCCGTCTCTCTCTCCACTTCCCCGTCTCTCTCTCCACTCCCACCGTCTCTCTCTCCACTTCCCCCGTCTCTCTCTCCCTCCCCCAACTCTCTCTCCACTTCCCCGTCTCTCTCTCCACTTCCCCGTCTCTCTCTCCACTTCCCCGTCTCTCTCTCCACTTCCCCGTCTCTCTCTCCACTTCCCCGTCTCACTCACCCTCCTCCGTCTCTCTCTCCCTCCCCCCGTCTCTCTCTCCCTCCCCCATCTCTCCACTTCCCCGCCTCTCTCTCCACCTCCCCCGCCTCTCTCTCCACTTCCCCCGCCTCTCTCTACACTTCCCCGCCTCTCTCTCC
Source organism: Scyliorhinus torazame (assembly GCF_047496885.1). Taxonomy (NCBI): domain Eukaryota; kingdom Metazoa; phylum Chordata; class Chondrichthyes; order Carcharhiniformes; family Scyliorhinidae; genus Scyliorhinus; species Scyliorhinus torazame. The sequence goes on from NW_027308825.1 coordinate 35,149, forward strand.
ACTTCCCCCGTCTCTCTCTCTCCCTCTCCCGCCTCTCTCTCCACTTCCCCCGTCTCTCTCTCCACTTCCCCCGTCTCTCTCCCTCCCCCGTCTCTCTCTCCACTCCCCCGCCTCTCTCTCCACTTCCCCCATCTCTCTCTCCACTTCCCGCGTCTCTCTCCCTCCCCGTCTCTCTCTCCACACACCCGTCCGTCCCTCCACTCCCGTCTCTCTCTCCACTCCCCCGTCTCTCTCTCCACTTCCCCGTCTCTCTCTCCACTTCCCCGTCTCTCTCTCCACTTCCCCGTCTCTCTCTCCACTTCCCCGTCTCTCTCCACTTCCCCGTCTCTCTCTCCACGTCCCCGTCTCACTCTCCACTACCCCCGTCTCTCCACTTCCCCGTCTCTCCCTCCACTTCCCCCGTCTCTCTCCACTTCCCCGTCTCTCTCTCCCTCCCCCGTCTCTCTCTCCCTCCCCCGTCTCTCCACTTCCCCGCCTCTCTCTCCACTTCCCCGCCTCTCTCTCCACTTCCCCCGCCTCTCTCTCCACTTCCCCCGCCTCTCTCTCCACTTCCCCGCCTCTCTCTCCACTTCCCCCGTCTCTCTCTCCACTTCCCCGTCTCTCTCTCTCCACTTCCCCGTCTCTCTCTCCCTCCCCCATCTCTCTCTCTCCCTCCCCGTCTCTCTCCCTCCCCCGTCTCTCTCTCCACTTCCCCGTCTGTCTCCACTCCCACCCCGTATCTCCACTTCCCCCGTCTCTCTCTCCCTCCCCCATCTCTCTCTCCCTCCCCCGTCTCTCCCTCCCCCGTCTCTCTCTCCCTCCCCCGTCTCTCTCTCCCTCCCCGTCTCTCTCTCCCTCCCCGTCTCTCTCTCCCTCCCCCGTCTCTCTCTCCCTCCCCCGTCTCTCTCTCCCTCCCCGTCTCTCTCTCCTTCCCCCGTCTCTCTCTCTCCCTCCCCGTCTCTCCCTCCCCCGTCTCTCCCTCCCTCGTCTCTCTCTCCCTCCCCCGCCTCTCTCTCCACTTCCCCGTCTCTCTCTCCACTTCCCCGTCTCTCTCTCCACTTCCCCGTCTCTCTCTCCACTTCCCCGTCTCTCTCTCCACTTCCCCCGTCTCTCTCTCCACTTCCCCCGTCTCTCTCTCCACTCCCCCGCCTCTCTCTCCACTTCCCCGTCTCACTCTCCACTCCCCCGTCTCTCTCTCCACTTCCCCGTCTCTCTCTCCACTTCCCCCGTCTCTCCACTTCCCCGTCTCTCTCTCCACTTCCCCGTCTCTCTCTCCACTTCCCCGTCTCTCTCTCCACTGCCCCCGTCTCTCTCTCCCTCCCCCCGTCTCTCTCTCCCCCATCTCTCTCTCCACTTCCCCGTCTCTCTCTCCACTTCCCCGTCTCTCTCTCCACTTCCCCGTCTCTCTCTCCACTTCCCCCGCCTCTCTCTCCACTTCCCCCGCCTCTCTCTACACTTCCCCGTCTCTCTCTCCACTTCCCCCGTCTCTCTCTCCACTTCCCCCGTCTCTCTCTCTCCCTCCCCCGTCTCTGTCTCCACTTCCCCGTCTCTCTCTCCACTTCCCCCGTCTCTCTCCCTCCCCCCGTCTCTCTCTCCCTCCCCCGTCTCTCTCTCCACTCCCCCGCCTCTCTCTCCACTTCCCCCATCTCTCTCTCCACTTCCCCGTCTCTCTCTCCACTTCCCCATCTCTCTCTCCACTCCCCCGTCTCTCTCTCCACGTTCCCCCGTCTCTCCACTTCCCCGTCTCTCTCTCCACTTCCCCGTCTCTCTCTCCACTTCCCCGTCTCTCTCTCCACTTCCCCGTCTCACTCTCCACTTCCCCCGTCTCTCCACTTCCCCGTCTCACTCTCCACTTCCCCCGTCTCTCTCTCCACTTCCCCCGTCTCTCTCTCCACTTCCCCCGTCTCTCTCTCCACTTCCCCCTTCTCTCTCTCCACTTCCCCCGTCCGTCTCTCCACTTCCCCGTCTCTCTCTCCACTTCCCTCGTCTCTCTCTCTCCACTCCCCCGCCTCTCTCTCCACTTCCCCCGTCTCTCTCTCCACTTCCCCGTCTCTCTCTCCACTTCCCCGTCTCTCTCTCCACTTCCCCGTCTCTCTCTCCACTTCCCCGTCTCTCTCTCCACTTCCTCCGTCTCTCTCTCCACTCCCCCGCCTCTCTCTCCACTTCCCCGTCTCACTCTCCACTCCCCCGTCTCTCTCTCTCCACTTCCCCGTCTCTCTCTCCACTTCCCCCGTCTCTCCACTTCCCTGTCTCTCTCTCCACTTCCCCGTCTCTCTCTCCACTTCCCCGTCTCTCTCTCCACTGCCCCCGTCCGTCTCTCCACTTCCCCGTCTCTCTCTCCACTTCCCCCGTCTCACTCTCCACTTCCCCGTCTCTCTCTCCACTTCCCCCGTCTCACTCTCCACTTCCCCAGTCACTCTCTCCAGTTCCCTGTCTCTCTCTCCACTTCCCTGTCTCTCTCTCCACTTTCCCGCCTCTCTCTCCACTTCCCCGTCTCTCTCTCCACTTCCCCGTCTCTCGCTCCACTTCCCCCGTCTCTCTCTCCACTTCCCCAGTCACTCTCTCCACTTCCCCGTCTCTCTCTCCACTTCCCCGTCTCACTCTCCACTCCCCCGTCTCTCTCTCTCCACTTCCCCGTCTCTCTCTCCACTTCCCCCGTCTCTCCACTTCCCTGTCTCTCTCTCCACTTCCCCGTCTCTCTCTCCACTTCCCCGTCTCTCTCTCTCCACTTCCCCGTCTCTCTCCCTCACTTCCCCGTCTCTCTCTCCACTTCCCCCGTCTCTCTCTCCACTTCCCCGTCTCTCTCTCCACTTCCCCGTTTCATTCTCCACTCCCCCGTCTCTCTCTCCACTTCCCCCGTCTCTCTTTCCACTTCCCCGTCTCTCTCTCCACTTCCCCGTCTCCCTCTCCACTTCCCCCGTCTCTCCACTTCCCTGTCTCTCTCTCCACTTCCCCCGTCTCTCTCTCCACTTCCCCCGTCTCTCTCTCCACTTCCCCGTCTCACTCTCCACTTCCCCGTTTCACTCTCCACTCCCCCGTCTCTCTCTCCACTTCCCCCGTCTCTCTCTCCACTTCCCCCGTCTCTCTCTCCCTCCCCCCGTCTCTCTCTCTCCCTCCCCCCTTCTCTCTCTCCACTCCCCCGTCTCTCTCTCCACTCCCCCGTCTCTCTCTCTACTTCCCCGTCTCTCTCTCCACTTCCCGCGTCTCTCTCCACGTCCCCCGTCTCTCTCTCCACTTCCCCGTCTCTCTCTCTCCACTTCCGTCTCTCTCTCCACTTCCGTCTCTCTCTCCACTTCCGTCTCTCCCTCCACTTCCGTCTCTCTCTCCACTTCCGTCTCTCTCTCCACTTACCTGTCTCTCTCTCTCCACTTCCCCGTCTCTCTCTCCCTCCCCGTCTCTCTCCTCTCCCCCCCCCGTCTCTCCACTTCCCCCATCTCTCTCTCCCTCCCCGTCTCTCTATCCACTTCCCCCGTCCCTCCCTCCCCGTCTCTCCCTCCCTCCCTCCCCGTCTCTCCCTCCCTCCCCCATCTCTCCCTCCCTCCCCCATCTCTCCACTTCCCCATCTCTCTCTCCACTTCCCCCGTCTCTCTCTCCACTTCCCCGTCTCTCTCTCTCCACTTCCCCGTCTCTCTTTCCACTTCCCCGTCTCTCTTTCCACTTCCCCGTCTCTCTTTCCACTTCCCCGTCTCTCTCTCCACTTCCCCGTCTCTCTCTCCACTTCCCCGTCTCTCTCTCCACTCCCACCGTCTCTCTCTCCACTTCCCCCGTCTCTCTCTCCCTCCCCCAACTCTCTCTCCACTTCCCCGTCTCTCTCTCCACTTCCCCGTCTCTCTCTCCACTTCCCCGTCTCTCTCTCCACTTCCCCGTCTCTCTCTCCACTTCCCCGTCTCACTCACCCTCCTCCGTCTCTCTCTCCCTCCCCCCGTCTCTCTCTCCCTCCCCCATCTCTCCACTTCCCCGCCTCTCTCTCCACCTCCCCCGCCTCTCTCTCCACTTCCCCCGCCTCTCTCTACACTTCCCCGCCTCTCTCTCCACTTCCCCCGTCTCTCTCTCTCCCTCTCCCGCCTCTCTCTCCACTTCCCCCGTCTCTCTCTCCACTTCCCCCGTCTCTCTCCCTCCCCCGTCTCTCTCTCCACTCCCCCGCCTCTCTCTCCACTTCCCCCATCTCTCTCTCCACTTCCCGCGTCTCTCTCCCTCCCCGTCTCTCTCTCCACACACCCGTCCGTCCCTCCACTCCCCGTCTCTCTCTCCACACCCCCGTCTCTCTCTCCACTTCCCCGTCTCTCTCTCCACTTCCCCGTCTCTCTCTCCACTTCCCCGTTTCACTCTCCACTCCCCCGTCTCTCTCTCCACTTCCCCCGTCTCTCTCTCCACTTCCCCGTCTCTCTCTCCACTTCCCCGTCTCTCTCTCCACTTCCCCGTCTCTCTCTCCACTTCCCCGTCTCTCTCTCCACTTCCCCCGTTTCTCTCTCCACTTCCCTGTCTCTCTCTCCACTTCCCTGTCTCTCTCTCCACTTCCCTGTCTCTCTCTCCACTTCCCTGTCTCTCTCTCCACTTCCCCCGTCTCTCTCTCCCTCCCCCCGTCTCTCTCTATCCCTCCCCCCTTCTCTCTCTCCACTCCCCCGTCTCTCTCTCCACTCCCCCGTCTCTCTCTCTACTTCCCCGTCTCTCTCTCCACTTCCCGCGTCTCTCTCTCCACGTCCCCCGTCTCTCTCTCCACTTCCCCGTCTCTCTCTCTCCACTTCCGTCTCTCTCTCCACTTCCGTCTCTCTCTCCACTTCCGTCTCTCCCTCCACTTCCGTCTCTCCCTCCACTTCCGTCTTTCTCTCCACTTCCGTCTCTCTCTCCACTTACCTGTCTCTCTCTCTCCCTCCCCGTCTCTCTCCTCTCCCCCCCCCCCGTCTCTCCACTTCCCCCATCTCTCTCTCCCTCCCCGTCTCTCTCTCCCTCCCCGTCTCTCTCTCCCTCCCCATCTCTCCACTTCCCCGCCTCTCTCTCCACTTCCCCACCTCTCTCTCCACTTCCCCGTCTCTCTCTCCACTTCCCCCGTCTCTCTCTCTCTCCACTTCCCCGTCTCTCTCTCCCTCCCCAGTCTCTCTCTCCCTCCCCAGTCTCTCTCTCCCTCCCCTGTCTCTCTCTCCCTCCCCCGTCTCTCTCTCTCCCTCCCGTCTCTCCACTTCCCCGCCTCTCTCTCCACTTACCTGTCTCTCTCTCTCCCTCCCCGTCTCTCTCCTCTCCCCCCCCCCCCCCGTCTCTCCACTTCCCCCATCTCTCTCTCCCTCCCCGTCTCTCTCTCCCTCCCCGTCTCTCTCTCCCTCCCCGTCTCTCTCTCCCTCCCCGTCTCTCCACTTCCCCGCCTCTCTCTCCACTTCCCCACCTCTCTCTCCACTTCCCCGTCTCTCTCTCCACTTCCCCCGTCTCTCTCTCTCTCCACTTCCCCGTCTCTCTCTCCCTCCCCAGTCTCTCTCTCCCTCCCCAGTCTCTCTCTCCCTCCCCTGTCTCTCTCTCCCTCCCCCGTCTCTCTCTCTCCCTCCCCCGTCTCTCCAATTCCCCGCCTCTCTCTCCACTTCCCCCGTCTCTCTCTCCACTTCCCTGTCTCTCTCTCCACTTCCCCGTCTCTCTCTCCACTTCCCCGTCTCTCTCGCTCCACTTCCCCCGTCTCTCTCTCCACTTCCCCGTCTCTCTCTCCACTCCCCCGTCTCTCTCTCCACTTCCCCGTCTCTCTCTCCACTTCCCCGTCTCTCTCTCCACTCCCCCGTCTCTCTCTCCACTTCCCAGTCTCTCTTCCTCCCCCCCGCCTCTCTCCCTCCCCCCGTCTCTCTTCCACCCCCGTCTCTCTCCCTCCCCCCCGTCTCTCTCTCCACTTCCCCGCCTCTCTCACCACCTTCCCCGTCTCTCTCTCTCTCCACTCCCCCGTCTCTCTCTCCCTCCCCCGTCTCTCTCTCCCTCCCCCGTCTCTCTCTCCCTCCCCGTCTCCCCCTCCCCGTCTCCCCCTCCCCGTCTCCCTCTCCACTTCCTCGTCTCTCTCTCCACTCGCCTGTCTGTCTCTCTCCACTTCCCCATCTCTCTCTCCACTTCCCCGTCTCTCTCTCCACTTCCCCCGTCTCTCTCTCCACTTCCCCGTCTCTCTCTCCACTTCCCCGTCTCTCTCTCCACTTCCCCGTCTCTCTCTCCACTTCCCCGTCTCTCTCTCCACTTCCCCGTATCTCTCTCCACTTCCCCGTCTCTCTCTCCACTTCCCCGTCTTTCTCTCCACTTCCCCGTCTTTCTCTCCACGTCCCCCGCCTCTCTCTCCACTTCCCCGTATCTCTCTCCACTTCCCCGTCTCTCTCTCCCTCCCCGTCTCTCTCTCCCTCCCCGTCTCTCTCTCCCTCCCCGTCTCTCTCTCCCTCCTCGTCTCTCTCTCCCTCCCCGTCTCTCTCTCCCTCCCCGTCTCTCTCTCCCTCCCCGTCTCTCTCTCCCTCCTCGTCTCTCTCTCCCTCCCCGTCTCTCCACTCGCCCCGTCTCTCTCTCCACTTCCCCGTCTCTCTCTCCACTTCCCCCGTCTCTCCACTTCCCCGTCTCTCTCTCCACTTCCCCGTCTCTCTCTCCACTTCCCCGTCTCTCTCTCCACTGCCCCCGTCTCTCTCTCCCTCCCCCCATCTCTCTCTCCCCCATCTCTCTCTCCACTTCCCCGTCTCTCTCTCCACTTCCCCCGTCTCTCTCTCCCTCCCCCCGTCTCTCTCTCCCCCATCTCTCTCTCCACTTCCCCGTCTCTCTCTCCACTTCCCCGTCTCTCTCTCCACTTCCCCGTCTCTCTCTCCACTTCCCCCGTCTCTCTCTCCACTTCCCCCGCCTCTCTCTCCACTTCCCCCGCCTCTCTCTACACTTCCCCGTCTCTCTCTCTCCCTCCCCCGTCTCTGTCTCCACTTCCCCGTCTCTCTCTCCACTTCCCCCGTCTCTCTCCCTCCCCCCGTCTCTCTCTCCCTCCCCCGTCTCTCTCTCCACTCCCCCGCCTCTCTCTCCACTTCCCCCATCTCTCTCTCCACTTCCCCGTCTCTCTCTCCACTTCCCCATCTCTCTCTCCACTCCCCCGTCTCTCTCTCCACGTTCCCCCGTCTCTCCACTTCCCCGTCTCTCTCTCCACTTCCCCGTCTCTCTCTCCACTTCCCCGTCTCTCTCTCCACTTCCCCGTCTCACTCTCCACTTCCCCCGTCTCTCTCTCCACTTCCCCCTTCTCTCTCTCCACTTCCCCCGTCTCTCTCTCCACTTCCCCGTCTCTCTCTCTCCACTTCCCCGTCTCTCTCTCCCTCCCCCATCTCTCTCTCTCCCTCCCCGTCTCTCTCCCTCCCCCGTCTCTCTCTCCACTTCCCCGTCTGTCTCCACTCCCACCCCGTATCTCCACTTCCCCGTCTCTCTCTCCCTCCCCCATCTCTCTCTCCCTCCCCCGTCTCTCCCTCCCCCGTCTCTCTCTCCCTCCCCGTCTCTCTCTCCCTCCCCGTCTCTCTCTCCCTCCCCGTCTCTCTCTCCCTCCCCCGTCTCTCTCTCCCTCCCCCGTCTCTCTCTCCCTCCCCCGTCTCTCTCTCCCTCCCCCGTCTCTCTCTCCCTCCCCCGTCTCTCTCTCCTTCCCCCGCCTCTCTCTCTCCCTCCCCCGTCTCTCCCTCCCCGTCTCTCCCTCCCTCGTCTCTCTCTCCCTCCCCGCCTCTCTCTCCACTTCCCCGTCTCTCTTTCCACTTCCCCGTCTCTCTTTCCACTTCCCCGTCTCTCTCTCCACTTCCCCGTCTCTCTCTCCACTTCCCCGTCTCTCTCTCCACTCCCACCGTCTCTCCACTTCCCCCGTCTCTCTCTCCCTCCACCGTCTCTCTCTCCACTTCCCCGTCTCTCTCTCCACTTCCCCGTCTCTCTCTCCACTTCCCCGTCTCTCTCTCCACTTCCCCGTCTCACTCACCCTCCTCCGACTCTCTCTCCCTCCCCCCGTCTCTCTCTCCCTCCCCCATCTCTCCACTTCCCCGCCTCTCTCTCCACCTCCCCCGCCTCTCTCGCCACTTCCCCCGCCTCTCTCTACACTTCCCCGCCTCTCTCTCCACTTCCCCCGTCTCTCTCTCTCCCTCTCCCGCCTCTCTCTCCACTTCCCCCGTCTCTCTCTCCACTTCCCCCGTCTCTCTCCCTCCCCGTCTCTCTCTCCACTCCCCCGCCTCTCTCTCCACTTCCCCCATCTCTCTCTCCACTTCCCGCGTCTCTCTCCCTCCCCGTCTCTCTCTCCACACACCCGTCCGTCCCTCCACTCCCCGTCTCTCTCTCCACTCCCCCGTCTCTCTCTCCACTTCCCCGTCTCTCTCTCCACTTCCCCGTCTCTCTCTCCACTTCCCCGTCTCTCTCTCCACTTCCCCGTCTCTCTCTCCACTTCCCCGTCTCTCTCCACTTCCCCGTCTCTCTCTCCACGTCCCCGTCTCACTCTCCACTACCCCCGTCTCTCCACTTCCCCGTCTCTCCCTCCACTTCCCCCGTCTCTCTCTCTCCACTTCCCCGTCTCTCTCTCCCTCCCCCGTCTCTCTCTCCCTCCCCCGTCTCTCCACTTCCCCGCCTCTCTCTCCACTTCCCCGCCTCTCTCTCCACTTCCCCCGCCTCTCTCTCCACTTCCCCGCCTCTCTCTCCACTTCCCCGTCTCTCTCTCCACTTCCCCCGTCTCTCTCTCCACTTCGCCGTCTCTCTCTCTCCACTTCCCCGTCTCTCTCTCCCTCCCCCATCTCTCTCTCTCCCTCCCCGTCTCTCTCCCTCCCCCGTCTCTCTCTCCACTTCCCCGTCTGTCTCCACTCCCACCCCGTATCTCCACTTCCCCCGTCTCTCTCTCCCTCCCCCATCTCTCTCTCCCTCCCCCGTCTCTCCCTCCCCCGTCTCTCTCTCCCTCCCCGTCTCTCTCTCCCTCCCCGTCTCTCTCTCCCTCCCCGTCTCTCTCTCCCTCCCCCGTCTCTCTCTCCCTCCCCGTCTCTCTCTCCCTCCCCCGTCTCTCTCTCCCTCCCCGTCTCTCTCTCCTTCCCCCGTCTCTCTCTCTCCCTCCCCCGTCTCTCCCTCCCCCGTCTCTCCCTCCCTCGTCTCTCTCTCCCTCCCCGCCTCTCTCTCCACTTCCCCGTCTCTCTCTCCACTTCCCCGTCTCTCTCTCTCCCTCACCCGTCTCCCTCTCCACTTCCCCCGTCTCTCTCTCCACTTCCCCGTCTCTCTCTCCACTTCCCCCGTCTCTCTCTCCACTTCCCCCGTCTCTCTCTCCACTCCCCCGCCTCTCTCTCCACTTCCCCGTCTCACTCTCCACTCCCCCGTCTCTCTCTCCACTTCCCCGTCTCTCTCTCCACTTCCCCCGTCTCTCCACTTCCCCGTCTCTCTCTCCACTTCCCCGTCTCTCTCTCCACTTCCCCGTCTCTCTCTCCACTGCCCCCGTCTCTCTCTCCCTCCCCCCGTCTCTCTCTTCCCCCATCTCTCTCTCCACTTCCCCGTCTCTCTCTCCACTTCCCCCGTCTCTCTCTCCCTCCCCCCGTCTCTCTCTCCCCCATCTCTCTCTCCACTTCCCCGTCTCTCTCTCCACTTCCCCGTCTCTCTCTCCACTTCCCCGTCTCTCTCTCTCCACTTCCCCCGCCTCTCTCTCCACTTCCCCCGCCTCTCTCTACACTTCCCCGTCTCTCTCTCCACTTCCCCCGTCTCTCTCTCTCCCTCCCCCGTCTCTGTCTCCACTTCCCCGTCTCTCTCTCCACTTCCCCCGTCTCTCTCCCTCCCCCCGTCTCTCTCCCTCCCCCCGTCTCTCTCTCCCTCCCCCGTCTCTCTCTCCACTCCCCCGCCTCTCTCTCCACTTCCCCCATCTCTCTCTCCACTTCCCCGTCTCTCTCTCCACTTCCCCATCTCTCTCTCCACTCCCCCGTCTCTCTCTCCACGTTCCCCCGTCTCTCCACTTCCCCGTCTCTCTCTCCACTTCCCCGTCTCTCTCTCCACTTCCCCGTCTCACTCTCCACTTCCCCCGTCTCTCCACTTCCCCGTCTCACTCTCCACTTCCCCCGTCTCTCTCTCCACTTCCCCCGTCTCTCTCTCCACTTCCCCCGTCTCTCTCTCCACTTCCCCCTTCTCTCTCTCCACTTCCCCCGTCTCTCTCTCCACTTCCCCGTCTCTCTCTCTCCACTTCCCCGTCTCTCTCTCCCTCCCCCATCTCTCTCTCTCTCCCTCCCCGTCTCTCTCCCTCCCCCGTCTCTCTCTCCCTCCCCGTCTCTCTCTCCCTCCCCGTCTCTCTCTCCACTTCCCTCGTCTCTCTCTCTCCACTCCCCCGCCTCTCTCTCCACTTCCCCCGTCTCTCTCTCCACTTCCCCGTCTCTCTCTCCACTTCCCCGTCTCTCCACTTCCCCGTCTCTCTCTCCACTTCCCCCGTCTCTCTCTCCACTCCCCCGCCTCTCTCTCCACTTCCCCGTCTCACTCTCCACTCCCCCGTCTCTCTCTCTCCACTTCCCCGTCTCTCTCTCCACTTCCCCCGTCTCTCCACTTCCCTGTCTCTCTCTCCACTTCCCCGTCTCTCTCTCCACTTCCCCGTCTCTCTCTCTCCACTTCCCCGTCTCTCTCTCCCTCCACTTCCCCGTCTCTCTCTCCCTCCCCCGTCTCTCTCTCCCTCCCCGTCTCTCCACTTCCCCGCCTCTCTCTCCACTTCCCCGTCTCTCTCTCCACTTCCCCCGTCTCTCTCTCCACTTCCCCGTCTCTCTCTCTCCACTTCCCCGTCTCTCTCTCCCTCCCCCATCTCTCTCTCTCCCTCCCCGTCTCTCTCCCTCCCCCGTCTCTCTCTCCACTTCCCCGTCTGTCTCCACTCCCACCCCGTATCTCCACTTCCCCCGTCTCTCTCTCCCTCCCCCATCTCTCTCTCCCTCCCCCGTCTCTCCCTCCCCCGTCTCTCTCTCCCTCCCCGTCTCTCTCTCCCTCCCCGTCTCTCTCTCCCTCCCCCGTCTCTCTCTCTCCCTCCCCCGTCTCTCTCTCCCTCCCCGTCTCTCTCTCCCTCCCCGTCTCTCTCTCCTTCCCCCGTCTCTCTCTCTCCCTCCCCCGTCTCTCCCTCCCCCGTCTCTCCCTCCCTCGTCTCTCTCTCCCTCCCCCGCCTCTCTCTCCACTTCCCCGTCTCTCTCTCCACTTCCCCGTCTCTCTCTCCACTTCCCCGTCTCTCTCTCCACTTCCCCCGTCTCTCTCTCCACTTCCCCCGTCTCTCTCTCCACTCCCCCGCCTCTCTCTCCACTTCCCCGTCTCACTCTCCACTCCCCCGTCTCTCTCTCCACTTCCCCGTCTCTCTCTCCACTTCCCCCGTCTCTCCACTTCCCCGTCTCTCTCTCCACTTCCCCGTCTCTCTCTCCACTTCCCCGTCTCTCTCTCCACTGCCCCCGTCTCTCTCTCCCTCCCCCCGTCTCTCTCTCCCCCATCTCTCTCTCCACTTCCCCGTCTCTCCACTTCCCCCGTCTCTCTCTCCCTCCCCCCGTCTCTCTCTCCCCCATCTCTCTCTCCACTTCCCCGTCTCTCTCTCCACTTCCCCGTCTCTCTCTCCACTTCCCCGTCTCTCTCTCCACTTCCCCGTCTCTCTCTCCACTTCCCCCGCCTCTCTCTCCACTTCCCCCGCCTCTCTCTACACTTCCCCGTCTCTCTCTCCACTTCCCCCGTCTCTCTCTCTCCCTCCCCCGTCTCTGTCTCCACTTCCCCGTCTCTCTCTCCACTTCCCCCGTCTCTCTCCCTCCCCCCGTCTCTCTCTCCCTCCCCCGTCTCTCTCTCCACTCCCCCGCCTCTCTCTCCACTTCCCCCATCTCTCTCTCCACTTCCCCGTCTCTCTCTCCACTTCCCCATCTCTCTCTCCACTTCCCCATCTCTCTCTCCACTCCCCCGTCTCTCTCTCCACTTCCCCGTCTCTCTCTCCACTTCCCCGTTTCATTCTCCACTCCCCCGTCTCTCTCTCCACTTCCCCCGTCTCTCTTTCCACTTCCCCGTCTCTCTCTCCACTTCCCCATCTCCCTCTCCACTTCCCCCGTCTCTCCACTTCCCTGTCTCTCTCTCCACTTCCCCCGTCTCTCTCTCCACTTCCCCCGTCTCTCTCTCCACTTCCCCGTCTCACTCTCCACTTCCCCGTTTCACTCTCCACTACCCCGTCTCTCTCTCCACTTCCCCCGTCTCTCTCTCCACTTCCCCGTCTCTCTCTCCACTTCCCCGTCTCTCTCTCCACTTCCCCCGTTTCTCTCTCCACTTCCCCGTCTCTCTCTCCACTTCCCCGTCTCTCTCTCTCCACTTCCCCGTCTCTCTCTCCCTCCACTTCCCCGTCTCTCTCTCCCTCCCCCGTCTCTCTCTCCCTCCCCGTCTCTCCACTTCCCCGCCTCTCTCTCCACTTCCCCGTCTCTCTCTCCACTTCCCCGTCTCTCTCTCCACTTCCCCGTCTCTCTCTCCACTTCCCCCGTCTCTCTCTCTCCACTTCCCCGTCTCTCTCTCCCTCCCCCATCTCTCTCTCTCCCTCCCTCGTCTCTCTCCCTCCCCCGTCTCTCTCTCCACTTCCCCGTCTGTCTCCACTCCCACCCCGTCTCTCCACTTCCCCCGTCTCTCTCTCCCTCCCCCATCTCTCTCTACCTCCCCCGTCTCTCTCTCCCTCCCCCGTCTCTCTCTCCCTCCCCCGTCTCTCTCTCCCTCCCCCGTCTCTCTCTCCATCCCCCGTCTCTCTCTCCATCCCCCGTCTCTCTCTCCATCCCCCGTCTCTCTCTCCTTCCCCCGTCTCTCTCTCTCCCTCCCCCGTCTCTCCCTCCCCCGTCTCTCTCTCCCTCCCTCGTCTCTCTCTCCCTCCCCGTCTCTCTATCCACTTCCCCCGTCCCTCCCTCCCCGTCTCTCCCTCCCTCCCTCCCCGTCTCTCCCTCCCTCCCCCATCTCTCCCTCCCTCCCCCATCTCTCCACTTCCCCCATCTCTCTCTCCACTTCCCCCGTCTCTCTCTCCACTTCCCCGTCTCTCTCTCCACTTCCCCGTCTCTCTCTCTCCACTTCCCCGTCTCTCTTTCCACTTCCCCGTCTCTCTTTCCACTTCCCCGTCTCTCTTTCCACTTCCCCGTCTCTCTCTCCACTTCCCCGTCTCTCTCTCCACTTCCCCGTCTCTCTCTCCACTCCCACCGTCTCTCTCTCCACTTCCCCCGTCTCTCTCTCCCTCCCCCAACTCTCTCTCCACTTCCCCGTCTCTCTCTCCACTTCCCCGTCTCTCTCTCCACTTCCCCGTCTCTCTCTCCACTTCCCCGTCTCTCTCTCCACTTCCCCGTCTCACTCACCCTCCTCCGTCTCTCTCTCCCTCCCCCCGTCTCTCTCTCCCTCCCCCATCTCTCCACTTCCCCGCCTCTCTCTCCACCTCCCCCGCCTCTCTCTCCACTTCCCCCGCCTCTCTCTACACTTCCCCGCCTCTCTCTCCACTTCCCCCGTCTCTCTCTCTCCCTCTCCCGCCTCTCTCTCCACTTCCCCCGTCTCTCTCTCCACTTCCCCCGTCTCTCTCCCTCCCCCGTCTCTCTCTCCACTCCCCCGCCTCTCTCTCCACTTCCCCCATCTCTCTCTCCACTTCCCGCGTCTCTCTCCCTCCCCGTCTCTCTCTCCACACACCCGTCCGTCCCTCCACTCCCGTCTCTCTCTCCACTCCCCCGTCTCTCTCTCCACTTCCCCGTCTCTTTCTCCACTTCCCCGTCTCTCTCTCCACTTCCCCGTCTCTCTCTCCACTTCCCCGTCTCTCTCCACTTCCCCGTCTCTCTCTCCACGTCCCCGTCTCACTCTCCACTACCCCCGTCTCTCCACTTCCCCGTCTCTCCCTCTACTTCCCCCGTCTCTCTCTCTCCACTTCCCCGTCTCTCTCTCCCTCCCCCGTCTCTCTCTCCCTCCCCCGTCTCTCCACTTCCCCGCCTCTCTCTCCACTTCCCCGCCTCTCTCTCCACTTCCCCCGCCTCTCTCTCCACTTCCCCCGCCTCTCTCTCCACTTCCCCGCCTCTCTCTCCACTTCCCCCGTCTCTCTCTCCACTTCCCCGTCTCTCTCTCTCCACTTCCCCGTCTCTCTCTCCCTCCCCCATCTCTCTCTCTCCCTCCCCGTCTCTCTCCCTCCCCCGTCTCTCTCTCCACTTCCCCGTCTGTCTCCACTCCCACCCCGTATCTCCACTTCCCCCGTCTCTCTCTCCCTCCCCCATCTCTCTCTCCCTCCCCCGTCTCTCCCTCCCCCGTCTCTCCCTCCCCCGTCTCTCTCTCCCTCCCCGTCTCTCTCTCCCTCCCCGTCTCTCTCTCCCTCCCCCGTCTCTCTCTCCCTCCCCCGTCTCTCTCTCCCTCCCCGTCTCTCTCTCCTTCCCCCGTCTCTCTCTCTCCCTCCCCCGTCTCTCCCTCCCCCGTCTCTCCCTCCCTCGTCTCTCTCTCCCTCCCCCGCCTCTCTCTCCACTTCCCCGTCTCTCTCTCCACTTCCCCGTCTCTCTCTCCACTTCCCCGTCTCTCTCTCCACTTCCCCCGTCTCTCTCTCCACTTCCCCCGTCTCTCTCTCCACTCCCCCGCCTCTCTCTCCACTTCCCCGTCTCACTCTCCACTCCCCCGTCTCTCTCTCCACTTCCCCGTCTCTCTCTCCACTTCCCCCGTCTCTCCACTTCCCCGTCTCTCTCTCCACTTCCCCGTCTCTCTCTCCACTTCCCCGTCTCTCTCTCCACTGCCCCCGTCTCTCTCTCCCTCCCCCCGTCTCTCTCTCCCCCATCTCTCTCTCCACTTCCCCGTCTCTCCACTTCCCCCGTCTCTCTCTCCCTCCCCCCGTCTCTCTCTCCCCCATCTCTCTCTCCACTTCCCCGTCTCTCTCTCCACTTCCCCGTCTCTCTCTCCACTTCCCCGTCTCTCTCTCCACTTCCCCCGCCTCTCTCTCCACTTCCCCCGCCTCTCTCTACACTTCCCCGTCTCTCTCTCCACTTCCCCCGTCTCTCTCTCTCCCTCCCCCGTCTCTGTCTCCACTTCCCCGTCTCTCTCTCCACTTCCCCCGTCTCTCTCCCTCCCCCCGTCTCTCTCTCCCTCCCCCGTCTCTCTCTCCACTCCCCCGCCTCTCTCTCCACTTCCCCCATCTCTCTCTCCACTTCCCCGTCTCTCTCTCCACTTCCCCATCTCTCTCTCCACTCCCCCGTCTCTCTCTCCACGTTCCCCCGTCTCTCCACTTCCCCGTCTCTCTCTCCACTTCCCCGTCTCTCTCTCCACTTCCCCGTCTCTCTCTCCACTTCCCCGTCTCACTCTCCACTTCCCCCGTCTCTCCACTTCCCCGTCTCACTCTCCACTTCCCCCGTCTCTCTCTCCACTTCCCCCGTCTCTCTCTCCACTTCCCCCTTCTCTCTCTCCACTTCCCCCGTCCGTCTCTCCACTTCCCCGTCTCTCTCTCCACTTCCCTCGTCTCTCTCTCTCCACTCCCCCGCCTCTCTCTCCACTTCCCCCGTCCGTCTCTCCACTTCCCCGTCTCTCTCTCCACTTCCCTCGTCTCTCTCTCTCCACTCCCCCGCCTCTCTCTCCACTTCCCCCGTCTCTCTCTCCACTTCCCCGTCTCTCTCTCCACTTCCCCGTCTCTCTCTCCACTTCCCCCGTCTCTCTCTCCACTTCCCCGTCTCTCTCTCCACTTCCCCGTCTCTCTCTCCACTTCCCCCGTTTCTCTCTCCACTTCCCTGTCTCTCTCTCCACTTCCCTGTCTCTCTCTCCACTTCCCCGTCTCTCTCTCCACTTCCCTGTCTCTCTCTCCACTTCCCCCGTCTCTCTCTCCCTCCCCCCGTCTCTCTCTCTCCCTCCCCCCTTCTCTCTCTCCACTCCCCCGTCTCTCTCTCCACTCCCCCGTCTCTCTCTCTACTTCCCCGTCTCTCTCTCCACTTCCCGCGTCTCTCTCCACGTCCCCCGTCTCTCTCTCCACTTCCCCGTCTCTCTCTCTCCACTTCCGTCTCTCTCTCCACTTCCGTCTCTCTCTCCACTTCCGTCTCTCCCTCCACTTCCGTCTCTCTCTCCACTTCCGTCTCTCTCTCCACTTACCTGTCTCTCTCTCTCCACTTCCCCGTCTCTCTCTCCCTCCCCGTCTCTCTCCTCTCCCCTCCCCGTCTCTCCACTTCCCCCATCTCTCTCTCCCTCCCCGTCTCTCTATCCACTTCCCCCGTCCCTCCCTCCCCGTCTCTCCCTCCCTCCCTCCCCGTCTCTCCCTCCCTCCCCCATCTCTCCCTCCCTCCCCCATCTCTCCCTCCCTCCCCCATCTCTCCACTTCCCCATCTCTCTCTCCACTTCCCCCGTCTCTCTCTCCACTTCCCCGTCTCTCTCTCTCCACTTCCCCGTCTCTCTTTCCACTTCCCCGTCTCTCTTTCCACTTCCCCGTCTCTCTTTCCACTTCCCCGTCTCTCTCTCCACTTCCCCGTCTCTCTCTCCACTTCCCCGTCTCTCTCTCCACTCCCACCATCTCTCTCTCCACTTCCCCCGTCTCTCTCTCCCTCCCCCAACTCTCTCTCCACTTCCCCGTCTCTCTCTCCACTTCCCCGTCTCTCTCTCCACTTCCCCGTCTCTCTCTCCACTTCCCCGTCTCTCTCTCCACTTCCCCGTCTCACTCACCCTCCTCCGTCTCTCTCTCCCTCCCCCCGTCTCTCTCTCCCTCCCCCATCTCTCCACTTCCCCGCCTCTCTCTCCACCTCCCCCGCCTCTCTCTCCACTTCCCCCGCCTCTCTCTACACTTCCCCGCCTCTCTCTCCACTTCCCCCGTCTCTCTCTCTCCCTCTCCCGCCTCTCTCTCCACATCCCCCGTCTCTCTCTCCACTTCCCCCGTCTCTCTCCCTCCCCCGTCTCTCTCTCCACTCCCCCGCCTCTCTCTCCACTTCCCCCATCTCTCTCTCCACTTCCCGCGTCTCTCTCCCTCCCCGTCTCTCTCTCCACACACCCGTCCGTCCCTCCACTCCCCGTCTCTCTCTCCACACCCCCGTCTCTCTCTCCACTTCCCCGTCTCTCTCTCCACTTCCCCGTCTCTCTCTCCACTTCCCCGTTTCACTCTCCACTCGCCCGTCTCTCTCTCCACTTCCCCCGTCTCTCTCTCCACTTCCCCGTCTCTCTCTCCACTTCCCCGTCTCTCTCTCCACTTCCCCGTCTCTCTCTCCACTTCCCCGTCTCTCTCTCCACTTCCCCCGTTTCTCTCTCCACTTCCCTGTCTCTCTCTCCACTTCCCTGTCTCTCTCTCCACTTCCCTGTCTCTCTCTCCACTTCCCCGTCTCTCTCTCCACTTCCCTGTCTCTCTCTCCACTTCCCCCGTCTCTCTCTCCCTCCCCCCGTCTCTCTCTCTCCCTCCCCCCTTCTCTCTCTCCACTCCCCCGTCTCTCTCTCCACTCCCCCGTCTCTCTCTCTACTTCCCCGTCTCTCTCTCCACTTCCCGCGTCTCTCTCTCCACGTCCCCCGTCTCTCTCTCCACTTCCCCGTCTCTCTCTCTCCACTTCCGTCTCTCTCTCCACTTCCGTCTCTCTCTCCACTTCCGTCTCTCCCTCCACTTCCGTCTCTCTCTCCACTTCCGTCTCTCTCTCCACTTACCTGTCTCTCTCTCCACTTCCGTCTCTCTCTCCACTTACCTGTCTCTCTCTCTCCCTCCCCGTCTCTCTCCTCTCCCCCCCCCCCGTCTCTCCACTTCCCCCATCTCTCTCTCCCTCCCCGTCTCTCTCTCCCTCCCCGTCTCTCTCTCCCTCCCCATCTCTCCACTTCCCCGCCTCTCTCTCCACTTCCCCACCTCTCTCTCCACTTCCCCGTCTCTCTCTCCACTTCCCCCGTCTCTCTCTCTCTCCACTTCCCCGTCTCTCTCTCCCTCCCCAGTCTCTCTCTCCCTCCCCAGTCTCTCTCTCCCTCCCCTGTCTCTCTCTCCCTCCCCCGTCTCTCTCTCTCCCTCCCCCGTCTCTCCACTTCCCCGCCTCTCTCTCCACTTCCCCCGTCTCTCTCTCCACTTCCCTGTCTCTCTCTCCACTTCCCCGTCTCTCTCTCCACTTCCCCGTCTCTCTCGCTCCACTTCCCCCGTCTCTCTCTCCACTCCCCCGTCTCTCTCTCCACTCCCCCGTCTCTCTCTCCACTTCCCCGTCTCTCTCTCCACTCCCCCGTCTCTCTCTCCACTTCCCAGTCTCTCTTCCTCCCCCCCGCCTCTCTCCCTCCCCCCGTCTCTCTTCCACCCCCGTCTCTCTCCCTCCCCCCCGTCTCTCTCTCCACTTCCCCGCCTCTCTCACCACCTTCCCCGTCTCTCTCTCTCTCCACTCCCCCGTCTCTCTCTCCCTCCCCCGTCTCTCTCTCCCTCCCCCGTCTCTCTCTCCCTCCCCGTCTCTCCCTCCCCGTCTCCCCCTCCCCGTCTCCCTCTCCACTTCCTCGTCTCTCTCTCCACTCGCCTGTCTGTCTCTCTCCACTTCCCCATCTCTCTCTCCACTTCCCCGTCTCTCTCTCCACTTCCCCCGTCTCTCTCTCCACTTCCCCGTCTCTCTCTCCACTTCCCCGTCTCTCTCTCCACTTCCCCGTCTCTCTCTCCACTTCCCCGTCTCTCTCTCCACTTCCCCGTATCTCTCTCCACTTCCCCGTCTCTCTCTCCACTTCCCCGTCTCTCTCTCCACTTCCCCGTCTCTCTCTCCACTTCCCCGTCTTTCTCTCCACTTCCCCGTCTTTCTCTCCACGTCCCCCGCCTCTCTCTCCACTTCCCCGTATCTCTCTCCACTTCCCCGTCTCTCTCTCCCTCCCCGTCTCTCTCTCCCTCCCCGTCTCTCTCTCCCTCCCCGTCTCTCTCTCCCTCCTCGTCTCTCTCTCCCTCCCCGTCTCTCTCTCCCTCCTCGTCTCTCTCTCCCTCCCCGTCTCTCTCTCCCTCCTCGTCTCTCTCTCCCTCCCCGTCTCTCTCTCCCTCCTCGTCTCTCTCTCCCTCCCCGTCTCTCCACTCGCCCCGTCTCTCTCTCCACTCCTCCCGTCTGTCTTTCTCCACTCCCCCCGTCTCACTCTCCACTCCCCCGTCACTTTCTCCCTCCCCAACTCTCTCTCCACTTCCCCGTCTCTCCCTCCACTTCCCCGTCTCTCCCTCCACTTCCCCGTCTCTCCCTCCACTTCCCCGTCTCTCCCTCCACTTCCCCGTCTCTCCCTCCACTTCCCCGTCTCTCCCTCCACTTCCCCGTCTCTCCCTCCACTTCCCCGTCTCTCCCTCCACTTCCCCGTCTCTCTCTCCACTTCCCCGTCTCTCTCTCCACTCTCCCGTCTCTCTCTCCACTTCCCCGTCTCTCTCTCCACTTCCCCCGTCTCTCTCTCCATTTCCCCGTCTCTCTCTCCCTCCCCGTCTCTCTCTCCCTCCCCGTCTCTCTCTCCCTCCCCGTCTCTCTCTCCCTCCCCGTCTCTCTCTCCCTCCCCGTCTCTCTCTCCCTCCCCGTCTCTCTCTCCCTCCTCGTCTCTCTCTCCCTCCCCGTCTCTCCACTCCCCCCGTCACTCTCTCCACTCCTCCCGTCTGTCTTTCTCCACTCCCCCCGTCTCACTCTCCACTCCCCCGTCACTCTCTCCCTCCCCAACTCTCTCTCCACTTCCCCGTCTCTCCCTCCACTTCCCCGTCTCTCCCTCCACTTCCCCGTCTCTCCCTCCACTTCCCCGTCTCTCTCTCCACTTCCCCGTCTCTCTCTCCACTTCCCCATCTCTCTCTCCACTTCCCCCGTCTCTCTCTCCACTTCCTCGTCTCTCTCTCCCTCTCCCATCTCCCTCTCCCTCCCCGTCTCCCTCTCCAGTTCCCCTGTCTCACTCTCTCTCCCTCCCCCGACTCTCTCTCCACTTCCCCCCATCTCTCACTCCCTCCCCCCCCATCTCTCACTCCCTCCCCCCACCCCCGTCTCTCTCTCCACTTCCCCGTCTCTCTCTCTGCCTCCCCGTCTCTCTCTCCACTTCCCAGTCTCTCTTCCTCCCCCGTCTCTCTCCCTCCCCCCGTCTCTCTCACCACCTTCCCCGTCTCTCTCTCTACTTCCCAGTCTCTCTTCCTCCCCCCGTCTCTCTCTCCACTTCCCCGCCTCTCTCACCACCTTCCCTGTCTCTCTCTCTCCACTCCCCCGTCTCTCTCTCCCTGCCCCGTCTCTCTCTCCCTCCCCCGTCTCTCTCTCCCTCCCCCGTCTCTCTCTCCCTCCCCCGTCTCTCTCGCCACTTCCCCCGTCTCTCTCTCCACTTCCCCGTCTCTCTCTCCACTCCCCCGTCTCTCTCTCCACTTCCCCGTCTCTCTCTCCACTCCCCCGTCTCTCTCTCCACTCCCCCGTCTCTCCACTCCCCCGTCTCTCTCTCCACTTCCCCGTCTCTCTCTCCACTTCCCCGTCTCTCTCTCCACTTCCCCGTCTCTCTCTCCACTCCCCCGTCTCTCTCTCCACTTCCCAGTCTCTCTTCCTCCCCCCGCCTCTCTCCCTCCCCCCGTCTCTCTTCCTCCCCCCGTCTCTCTCCCTCCCCCCCGTCTCTCTCTCCACTTCCGCGCCTCTCTCACCACCTTCCCCGTCTCTCTCTCCACTTCCCCGTCTCTCTCTCTCCCTCCCCCGTCTCTCTCTCCCTCCCCCGTCTCTCTCTCCCTCCCCGTCTCTCCCTCCCCGTCTCCCCCTCACCGTCTCCCTCTCCACTTCCTCGTCTCTCTCTCCACTCGCCTGTCTGTCTCTCTCCACTTCCCCATCTCTCTCTCCACTTCCCCGTCTCTCTCTCCACTTCCCCGTCTCTCTTCCTCCCCCCGTCTCTCTCCCTCCCCCCGTCTCTCTCTCCACTTCCCCGCCTCACTCACCACCTTCCCCGTCTCTCTCTCTCTCCACTCCCCCGTCTCTCTCTCCCTCCCCCGTCTCTCTCTCCCTCCCCCGTCTCTCTCTCCCTCCCCGTCTCTCCCTCCCCGTCTCCCCGTCTCCCTCTCCACTTCCTCGTCTCTCTCTCCACTCGCCTGTCTGTCTCTCTCCACTTCCCCATCTCTCTCTCCACTTCCCCATCTCTCTCTCCACTTCCCCCGTCTCTCTCTCCACTTCCCCGTCCCTCTCTCCACTTCCCCCGTCTTTCTCTCCACTTCCCCGTCTCTCTCTCCACTTCCCCGTCTCTCAACTCCCCCCGTCTCTCTCTCCACTTCCCCCGTCTCTCTCTCCACTTCCCCGTCTCTCTCTCCACTTCCCCGTCTCTCTCTCCCTCCCCCGTCTCTCTCTCCCTCCTCGTCTCTCTCTCCCTCCCCGTCTCTCCACTCCCCCGTCACTCTCTCCACTCCTCCCGTCTGTCTTTCTCCACTCCCCCCGTCTCACTCTCCACTCCCCCGTCACTCTCTCCACTCCTCCCGTCTGTCTTTCTCCACTCCCCCCGTCTCTCTCTCCACTTCCCCGTCTCTCCCTCCACTTCCCCGTCTCTCTCTCCACTTCCCCGTCTCTCCCTCCACTTCCCCGTCTCTCCCTCCACTTCCCCGTCTCTCTCTCCACTTCCCCGTCTCTCTCTCCACTTCCGCGTCTCTCTCTCCACTTCCCCGTCTCTCTCTCCACTTCCGCGTCTCTCTCTCCACTTCCCCGTCTCTCTCTCCACTTCCCCATCTCTCTCTCCACTTCCCCCGTCTCTCTCTCCACTTCCTCGTCTCTCTCTCCCTCTCCCATCCCTCTCTCCCTCCCCGTCTCCCTCTCCAGTTCCCCTGTCTCACTCTCTCTCCCTCCCCCGACTCCCTCTCCACTTCCCCCCATCTCTCACTCCCCCCCCCCCCCATCTCTCACTCCCTCCCCCCACCCCGTCTCTCTCTCCACTTCCCCGTCTCTCTCTCTGCCTCCCCCGTCTCTCTCTCCACTTCCCAGTCTCTCTTCCTCCCCCGTCTCTCTCCCTCCCCCGTCTCTCTCACCACCTTCCCCGTCTCTCTCTCTACTTCCCAGTCTCTCTTCCTCCCCCCCGTCTCTCTCTCCACTTCCCCGCCTCTCTCACCACCTTCCCTGTCTCTCTCTCTCCACTCCACCGTCTCTCTCTCCCTGCCCCGTCTCTCTCTCCCTCCCCCGTCTCTCTCTCCCTCCCCCGTCTCTCTCGCCACTTCCCCCGTCTCTCTCTCCACTTCCCCGTCCCTCTCTCCACTTCCCCCGTCTCTCTCTCCCTCCCCCCGTCTCTCTCTCCACTTCCCCCGTCTTTCTCTCCACTTCCCCCGTCTCTCTCTCCACTTCCCCGTCTCTCCACTCCCCCCGTCTCTCTCTCCACTTCCCCGTCTCTCTCTCCACTTCCCCGTCTCTCTCTCCCTCCCCGTCTCTCCACTCCCCCGTCACTCTCTCCACTCCTCCCGTCTGTCTTTCTCCACTCCCCCCGTCTCACTCTCCACTCCCCCGTCACTCTCTCCACTCCTCCCGTCTGTCTTTCTCCACTCCCCCCGTCTCTCTCTCCACTTCCCCGTCTCTCCCTCCACTTCCCCGTCTCTCTCTCCACTTCCCCGTCTCTCCCTCCACTTCCCCGTCTCTCCCTCCACTTCCCCGTCTCTCCCTCCACTTCCCCGTCTCTCCCTCCACTTCCCCGTCTCTCTCTCCACTTCCGCGTCTCTCTCTCCACTTCCCCGTCTCTCTCTCCACTTCCGCGTCTCTCTCTCCACTTCCCCGTCTCTCTCTCCACTTCCCCATCTCTCTCTCCACTTCCCCCGTCTCTCTCTCCACTTCCTCGTCTCTCTCTCCCTCTCCCATCCCTCTCTCCCTCCCCGTCTCCCTCTCCAGTTCCCCTGTCTCACTCTCTCTCCCTCCCCCGACTCTCTCTCCACTTCCCCCCATCTCTCACTCCCTCCCCCCCCCATCTCTCACTCCCTCCCCCCACCCCGTCTCTCTCTCCACTTCCCCGTCTCTCTCTCTGCCTCCCCGTCTCTCTCTCCACTTCCCAGTCTCTCTTCCTCCCCCGTCTCTCTCCCTCCCCCGTCTCTCTCACCACCTTCCCCGTCTCTCTCTCTACTTCCCAGTCTCTCTTCCTCCCCCCGTCTCTCTCTCCACTTCCCCGCCTCTCTCACCACCTTCCCTGTCTCTCTCTCTCCACTCCACCGTCTCTCTCTCCCTGCCCCGTCTCTCTCTCCCTCCCCCGTCTCTCTCTCCCTCCCCCGTCTCTCTCGCCACTTCCCCCGTCTCTCTCTCCACTTCCATGTCTCTCTCTCCACTCCCCCGTCTCTCTCTCCACTTCCCCGTCTCTCTCTCCACTTCCCCGTCTCTCTCTCCACTCCCCCGTCTCTCTCTCCACTCCCCCGTCTCTCTCTCCACTTCCCAGTCTCTCTTCCTCCCCCCCGCCTCTCTCCCTCCCCCCGTCTCTCTCCCTCCCCCCCGTCTCTCTCCCTCCCCCCCGTCTCTCTCTCCACTTCCCCGCCTCTCTCACCACCTTCCCCGTCTCTCTCTCTCTCTACTCCCCCGTCTCTCTCTCCCTCCCCCGTCTCTCTCTCCCTCCCCCGTCTCTCTCTCCCTCCCCCGTCTCTCTCTCCCTCCCCGTCTCCCTCTCCACTTCCTCGTCTCTCTCTCCACTCGCCTGTCTGTCTCTCTCCACTTCCCCATCTCTCTCTCCACTTCACCGTCTCTCTCTCCACTTCCCCGTCTCTCTTCCTCCCCCGTCTCTCTCCCTCCCCCCGTCTCTCTCTCCACTTCCCCGCCTCTCTCACCACCTTCCCCGTCTCTCTCTCTCGCCACTCCCCCGTCTCTCTCTCCCTCCCCCGTCTCTCTCTCCCTCCCCGTCTCTCCCTCCCCGTCTCCCCCTCCCCGTCTCCCTCTCCACTTCCTCGTCTCTCTCTCCACTCGCCTGTCTGTCTCTCTCCACTTCCCCATCTCTCTCTCCACTTCCCCGTCTCTCTCTCCACTTCCCCGTCTTTCTCTCCACTTCCCCGTCTTTCTCTCCACTTCCCCGTCTCTCTCTCCACTTCCCCGTCTCTCTCTCCACGTCCCCCGCCTCTCTCTCCACTTCCCCGTATCTCTCTCCACTTCCCCGTCTCTCTCTCCACTTCCCCGTCTTTCTCTCCACTTCCCCGTCTTTCTCTCCACTTCCCCGTCTTTCTCTCCACTTCCCCGTCTCTCTCTCACCACTTCCCCGTATCTCTCTCCCTTCCCCGTCTTTCTCTCCACTTCCCCGTCTCTCCACTTCCCCGTCTTTCTCTCCACTTCCCCGTCTCTCTCCACTTCCCCGTCTCTCTCTCCCTCCCCCCGTCTCTCTCTCCACTTCCCCGTCTCTCCTCTTCCCCCGTCTCTCTCTCCACTTCCCCGTCTCTCCCGTCTCTCTCTCCCTCCCCCCGTCTCTCTCTCCACATCCCCCGTCTCTCCACTTCCCCCGTCTCTCTCTCCACTTCCCCCGTCTCTCCACTTCCCCCGTCTCTCTCTCCACTTCCCCCGTCTCTCTCTCCACTTCCCCGTCTCTCTTTCCACTTCCCCTTCTCTCTCAGAACCTCCCCGTCTCTCTCTCCACTCCCCCCCCCGTCTCTCTCTCCCTCCCCGTCTCTCTCTCCACTTCCCCGTCTCTCCCTCCACTTCCCCGTCTCTCCCTCCACTTCCCTGTCTCTCTCTCTCCACTTCCCCATCTCTCTCTCCGCTTCCCCGTCTCTCTCTCCCCGCTTCCCCGTCTCTCTCTCCACTTCCCCGTCTCACTCTCCACTCCCCCGTCTCTCTCACCACTTCCCCGTCTTTCTCTCCACTTCCCCGTCTCTCTCTCCACTTCCCCGTCTCTCTCTCCACTTCCCCGTCTCTCTCTCCACTTCCCCGTCGCTCTCTCCACTTCCCCGTCTCTCTCTCCACTTCCCCGTCTTTCTCTCCACTTCCCCCGTCTCTCTCTCCACTTCCCCCGTCTCTCTCTCCACTTCCCCCGTCTCTCTCTCCACTTCCCCCGTCTCTCTCTCCACTTCCCCGTCTCTCTCTCCACTTCCCCGTCTCACTCTCCACTTCCCCGTCTCTCTCTCTCCCTCCCCGTCTCTCTCTCCACTTCCCCGTCTCTCTCTCCACTTCCCCGTCTCTCTCTCCACTTCCCCCGTCTCTCTCTCCACTCCCCCGTCTCTCTCTCCACTTCCCCCGTCTCTCTCTCCACTTCCCCGTCTCTCTCTCCCTCCCCCCGTTTCTCTCTCCACTTCCCCCGTCTCTCTCTCTCCACTTCCCCGCCTCTCTCACCACCTTCCCCGTCTCTCTCTCTCTCCACTCACCCGTCTCTCTCTCCACTTCCCCTTCTCTCTCAGAACCTCCCCGTCTCTCTCTCCACTTCCCCCGTCTCTCTCTCCACTTCCCCGTCTCTCTCTCCACTCCCCCCGTCTCTCTCTCCCTCCCCGTCTCTCTCTCCACTTCCCCGTCTCTCCCTCCACTTCCCCGTCTCTCCCTCCACTTCCCTGTCTCTCTCTCTCCACTTCCCCGTCTCTTTCTCCGCTTCCCCGTCTCTCTCTCTCCGCTTCCCCGTCTCTCTCTCCACTTCCCCTTCTCTCTCTCCACTTCCCCGTCTCTCTCCACTTCCCCGTCTCCCTCTCCAGTTCCCCTGTCTCACTCTCTCTCCCGCCCCCGACTCTCTCTCCACTTCCCCGTCTCTCTCTCCACTTCCCCGTCTCTCTCTCCCTCCCCCCGTTTCTCTCTCCACTTCCCCGCCTCTCTCACCACCTTCCCCGTCTCTCTCTCTCTCTCCACTCACCCGTCTCTCTCTCCCTCCCCCGTCTCTCTCTCCCTCCCCTGTCTCTGTCTCCACTTCCCCGTCTCTCTCTCTCCCTCCCCGTCTCCCTTTCCACTTCCCCGTCTCCCTTTCCACTTCCCCGTCTCTCTCTCCACTTCCTCCGTCACTCTCTCCACTTCCCCGTCTCTCTCTCCCTCCCCGTCTCTCTCTCCACTCCCCCGTCTCTCTCTCCACTTCCCCGTCTCTCTCTCCACTTCCCCCGTCTTTCTCTCCACTTCCCCGTCTCTCTCTCCACTTCCCCGTCTCTCTCTCCACTTCCCCCGTCTCTCTCTCCCTCCCCCCGTCTCTCTCTCCCTCCCCCGTCTCTCTCTCCCTCCCCCGTCTCTCTCTCCACTCACCCGTCTCTCTCTCCCTCCCCGTCTCTCCACTCCCCCGTCTCTCTCTCCACTTCCCCGTCTCTCTCTCCACTTCCCCCGTCTTTCTCTCCACTTCCCCCGTCTCTCTCTCCACTTCCCCCGTCTCTGTCTCCACTTCCCCGTCTCTCTCTCCACTTCCCCCGTCTCTCTCTCCCTCCCCCCGTCTATCTCTCCACTTCCCCCGTCTTTCTCTCCACTTCCCCCGTCTCTCTCTCCACTTCCCCGTCTCTCTCTCCACTCCCCCCGTCTCTCTCTCCACTTCCCCCGTCTCTCTCTCTCCACTTCCCCCGTCTCTCTCTCCACTTCCCCGCCTCTCTCACCACCTTCCCCGTCTCTCTCTCTCTCTCCACTCACCCGTCTCTCTCTCCCTCCCCCGTCTCTCTCTCCCTCCCCTGTCTCTCTCTCCACTTCCCCGCCTCTCTCACCACCTTCCCCGTCTCTCTCTCCCTCCCCCGTCTCTCTCTCCCTCCCCGTCTCTCTCTCCCTCCCCCGTCTCTCTCTCCCTCCCCCGTCTCCCTTTCCACTTCCCCGTCTCTCGCTCCACTTCCTCCGTCACTCTCTCCACTTCCCCGTCTCTCTCTCCCTCCCCGTCTCTCTCTCCACTCCCCCGTCTCTCTCTCCACTTCCCCGTCTCTCTCTCCACTTCCCCCGTCTCTCTCTCCACTTCCCCCGTCTTTCTCTCCACTTCCCCCGTCTCTCTCTCCACTTCCCCGTCTCTCTCTCCACTTCCCCCGTCGCTCTCTCCCTCCCCCCGTCTCTCTCTCCCTCCCCCGTCTCTCTCTCCACTCCCCCATCTCTCTCTCCCTCCCCGTCTCTCTCTCCACTCCCCCGTCTCTCTCTCCACTCCCCCGTCTCTCTCTCCACTTCCCCGTCTCTCTCTCCACTTCCCCCGTCGCTCTCTCCCTCCCCCCGTCTCTCTCTCCCTCCCCCGTCTCTCTCTCCACTCCCCCATCTCTCTCTCCCTCCCCGTCTCTCTCTCCACTCCCCCGTCTCTCTCTCCACTTCCCCGTCTCTCTCTCCACTTCCCCGTCTCTCTCTCCACTTCCCCCGTCTCTCTCTCCCTCCCCCCGTCTCTCTCTCCACTTCCCCCGTCTTTCTCTCCACTTCCCCCGTCTCTCTCTCCACTTCCCCGTCTCTCTCTCCACTCCCCCCGTCTCTCTCTCCACTCCCCCCGTCTCTCTCTCCACTTCCCCCGTCTCTCTCTCCACTTCCCCGTCTCTCTCTCCACTTCCCCGTCTCTCTCTCCCTCCCCCGTCTCTCTCTCCCTCCCCCGTCTCTGTCTCCACTTCCCCCGTCTCTCCCTCCCCCCGTCTCTCTCTCCACTTCCCCCGTCTCTCTCTCCACTTCCCCCGTCTCTCTCTCCACTTCCCCGTCTCTCTCTCCACTTCCCCCGTCTCTCTCTCCACTTCCCCGTCTCTCTCTCCACTTCCCCGTCTTTCTCTCCACTTCCCCCGCCTCTCTCTCCACTTCCCCCGTCTCACTCTCCACTCCCCCGTCTCTCTCTCCACTTCCCCGTCTTTCTCTCTACTTCCCCGTCTCTCTCTCCACTTCCCCGTCTTTCTCTCCACTTCCCCCGCCTCTCTCTCCACTTCCCCCGTCTCACTCTCCACTCCCCCGTCTCTCTCTCCACTTCCCCGTCTTTCTCTCCACTTCCCCGTCTCTCTCTCCCCTCCCCGTCTCTCTCTCCACTTCCCCGTCTCTCTCTCCACTTCCCCGTCTCTCTCACCACTCCCCCCGTCTCTCTCTCCACTTCCCCCGTCTCTCTCTCCACTTCCCCCATCTCTCTCTCCATCCCCGTCTCTCTCTCCACTTCCCCGTCTCT
Source organism: Scyliorhinus torazame (assembly GCF_047496885.1). Lineage (NCBI taxonomy): Eukaryota > Metazoa > Chordata > Chondrichthyes > Carcharhiniformes > Scyliorhinidae > Scyliorhinus > Scyliorhinus torazame. Next base: position 62,908 of record NW_027308825.1, read on the forward strand.
CTCTCCACTTCCCCGTCTCTCTCTCCACTTCCCCGTCTCTCTCTCCCCTCCCCGTCTCTCTCTCCACTTCCCCGCCTCTCTCTCCACTTCCCCCGTCTCTCTCTCTCCACTTCCCCGTCTCTCCCTCCCCCCGTCTCTCTCTCCACTTCCCCCGTCTCTCTCTCCACTTCCCCCGTCTCTATCTCCACTTCCCCGTCGCTCTCTCCACTTCCCCGTCTCTCTCTCCACTTCCCCGTCTCTCTCTCCACTTCCGCGTCTCTCTCTCCACTTCCCCGTCTCCCTCTCCACTTCCCCGTCTCGCTCTCCCTCCCCGTCTCTCCACTTCCCCGTCTCTCTCTCCACTTCCCCGTCTCTCTCTCCACTTCCCCCGTCTCCCTCTCCACTTCCCCCGTCTCTCTCTCCACTCCCCCGTCTCTCTCTCCACTTCCCCGTCTTTCTCTCCACTTCCCCGTCTCTCTCTCTCCACTTCCCCGTCTCTCTCTCCACTTCCCCGTCTCTCTCTCCACTTCCCCGTCTCTCTCTCCACTTCCCCGTCTCTCTCTCCACTTCCCCGTCTCTCTCTCCACTTCCCTGTCTCTCTCTCCACTTCCCCCGTCTCTCTCTCCACTTCCCCCGTCTCTCTCTCCACTTCCCCCGTCTCTCTCTCCACTTCCCCGTCTTTCTCTCCACTTCCCCGTCTCTCTCTCCACTTCCCCGTCTCTCTCTCCACTTCCCCCGTCTCTGTCTTCCTCCCCGTCTCTCTCCCTCCCCCCGTTTCTCTCTCCACTTCCCCGCCTCTCTCACCACCTCCCCCGTCTCTCTCTCCACTTCCCCCGTCTCTCTCTCCACTCCCCAGTCTCTTCCTCCCCCCGTCTCTCTCCCTTCCCCCATCTCTCTCTCCACTTCCCCGCCTCTCACACCACCTTCCCCGTCTCTCTCTCTCCACTCACCCGTCTCTCTCTCCACTCACCCGTCTCTCTCTCCACTCACCCGTCTCTCTCTCTCCCTCCCCCGTCTCTCTCTCCCTCCCCGTCTCTCTCTCCACTTCCCCGTCTCTCTCACCACTCCCCCCGTCTCTCCACTTCCCCGTCTCTCTCTCTCTCCCTCCCCCGTCTCTCTCTCCCTCCCCCGTCTCTCTCTCCCTCCCCCGTCTCTCTCTCCCTCCCCGTCTCTCTCCACTTCCCCGTCTCTCTCTCTCCCTCCCCCGTCTCTCTCTCCCTCCCCCGTCTCTCTCTCCACCTCCCCCGTCTCTCTCTCCGCTTCCCCGTCTCTCTCCCTCCCCCGTCTCTCTCTCCACTTCCCCGCCTCTCTCTCCGCTTCCCCGTCTCTCTCCACTTCCCGCGTCTCTCTCTCCACTTCCCCCGTCTCTCTCTCCACTTCCCCGTCTCTCTCTCCACTTCCCCCGTCTCTCTCTCCACTTCCCCCGTCTCTCCCTCCCCCCGTCTCTTTCTCTCCACTTCCCCGTCTCTCCCTCCCCCCGTCTCTCTCTCTCCTCCCCGTCTCTCTCTCCCTCCCCCGTCTCTCTCTCCACTTCCTCCGTCACTCTCTCCACTTCCCCCGTCTTTCTCTCCACTTCCCCGTCTCTCTCTCCACTTCCCCGTCTCTCTCTCCCTCCCCCGTCTCTCTCTCCCTCACCGTCTCTCTCTCCCTCCCCCGTCTCTCTCTCCCTCACCGTCTCTCTCTCCACCACCCCGTCTCTCTCTCTCCACTTCCCCCGTCTCTCCCTCCACTTCCCCGTCTCTCTCTCCACTTCCCCGATCTCTCTCCACTTCCCCGTCTCTCTCTCCACTCCCCCCCCGTCTCTCTCTCCCTCCCCGTCTCTCTCTCCACTTCCCCGTCTCTCCCTCCACTTCCCCGTCTCTCTCTCCACTTCCCCCGTCTCTCTCTCCGCTTCCCCGTCTCTCTCTCCACTTCCCCATCTCTCTCCACTTCCCCGTCTCTCTCTCCACTTCCCCGATCTCTCTCCACTTCCCCGTCTCTCTCTCCACTCCCCCCCCGTCTCTCTCTCCCTCCCCGTCTCTCTCTCCACTTCCCCGTCTCTCCCTCCACTTCCCCGTCTCTCTCTCCACTTCCCCCGTCTCTCTCTCTCCGCTTCCCCGTCTCTCTCTCCACTTCCCCATCTCTCTCCACTTCTGCGTCTCTCTCTCTCCACTTCCTCCTCTCTCTCTCTCCCTCCCCGTCTCCCTCTCCAGTTCCCCTGTCTCACTCTCTCTCCCGCCCCCGACTCTCTCTCCACTTCCCCCGTCTCTCACTCCCTCCCCCCCTCCGTCTCTCCACTTCCCCGTCTCTCTCTCTCCACTTCCCCGTCTCTTTCTCTCCACTTCCCCGTCTCTCTCTCCACTTCCCCGTCTCTCTCTCTTCCTCCCCGTCTCTCTCCCTCCCCCGTTTCTCTCTCCACTTCCCCGCCTCTCTCACCACCTCCCCCGTCTCTCTCTCCACTTCCCCGTCTCTCTCTCCACTCCCCCCGTCTCTCTCTCCACTTCCCAGTCTCTTCCTCCCCCCGTCTCTCTCCCTTCCCCCATCTCTCTCTCCACTTCCCCGCCTCTCACACCACCTTCCCCGTCTCTCTCTCTCTCCACTCACCCGTCTCTCTCTCCCTCCCCGTCTCTCCCTCCCCGTCTCCATCTCCACTTCCTCGTCTCTCTCTCCACTCGCCTGTCTGTCTCTCTCCACTTCCCCATCTCTCTCTCCACTTCCCCGTCTCTCTCTCCACTTCCCCGTCTCTCTCTCTCCACTTCCCCGTATCTCTCTCCACTTCCCCGTCTTTCTCTCCACTTCCCCGTCTCTCTCTCCACTTCCCCGTCTCTCTCTCTTCCTCCCCGTCTCTCTCCCTCCCCCGTTTCTCTCTCCACTTCCCCGCCTCTCTCACCACCTCCCCCGTCTCTCTCTCCACTTCCCCGTCTCTCTCTCCACTCCCCCCGTCTCTCTCTCCACTTCCCAGTCTCTTCCTCCCCCCCGTCTCTCTCCCTTCCCCCATCTCTCTCTCCACTTCCCCGCCTCTCACACCACCTTCCCCGTCTCTCTCTCTCCACTCACCCGTCTCTCTCTCCCTCCCCGTCTCTCCCTCCCCGTCTCCATCTCCACTTCCTCGTCTCTCTCTCCACTTCCCCATCTCTCTCTCCACTTCCCCGTCTCTCTCTCCACTTCCCCGTCTCTCTCTCCACTTCCCCGTCTCTCTCTCCACTTCCCCGTATCTCTCTCCACTTCCCCGTCTCTCTCTCCACTTCCCCGTCTCTCTCTCCACTTCCCCCGTCTCTCTCTCTCCACTTCCCCGTATCTCTCTCCACTTCCCCGTCTTTCTCTCCACTTCCCCCGCCTCTCTCCACTTCCCCCGTCTCTCTCTCCACTTCCCCCGTCTCTCTCTCCCTTCCCCGTCTTCTCTCCACTTCCCCGTCTCTCCACTTCCCCGTCTTTCTCTCACTCCTCCGTCTCTCTCTCCACTTCCCTGTCTCTCCTCTCCCCCTCCCCGTCTCTCTCTCCCCCCCCCCGTCTCTCTCTCCACTTCCCCCGTCTCTCCACTTCCCCCGTCTCTCTCTCCACTTCCCCCGTCTCTCTCTCCACTTCCCCATCTCTCTCCACTTCCCCGATCTCTCTCCCACTTCCCCGTCTCTCTCTCCACTCCCCCCCCGTCTCTCTCTCCCACCCCGTCTCTCTCTCCCACCCCGTCTCTCTCTCCACTCCCCCCGTCTCTCTCTCCACTTCCGCGTCTCTCTCTCCACTTCCCCGTCTCTCTCTCTCCACTTCCTCCTCTCTCTCTCTCCCTCCCCGTCTCCCTCTCCAGTTCCCCTGTCTCACTCTCTCTCCCCGCCCCCGACTCTCTCTCCACTTCCCCCCATCTCTCTCTCCCTCCCCCCCCCCGTCTCTCTCCACTCCCCCGTCTCTCTCTCCACTTCCCAGTCTCTCTCTCCACTTCCCCGTCTCTCCCTCCACTTCCCCGTCTCTCTCTCTCCACTTCCCCGTCTCTCTCTCCACTTCCCCGTCTCGCTCGCCACTTCCCCGTCTCTCTCCCCACTTCCCCCGTCTCTCTCTCCACTTCCCCATTTCTCTCTCCACTTCCCCGTCTCTCTCCCCAATTTCCCGTCTCTCTCTCCACTTCCCCATTTCTCTCTCCACTTCCCCCGTCTCACTCTCCACTCCCCCGTCTCTCTCTCCACTTCCCCATCTCTCTCTCCACTTCACCGTCTCTCTCTCTCCACTTCCCCGTCTCTCTCCCCACTTCCCCCCGTCTCTCTCCCCACTTCCCCCCGTCTCTCTCCCCACTTCCCCCGTCTCTCTCCCCACTTCCCCCGTCTCTCTCTCCACTTCCCCGTCTCTCTCTCCACTTCCCCGTCTCTCTCTCCACTTCCCGTCTCTCTCTCCACTTCCCCCGTCTCTCTCTCCACTTCCCCGTCTCTCTCTCCACTTCCTCGTCTCGCTCCCCTCTTTCCCCCGTCTCTCTCTCTCTCCACTCACCGTCTCTCTCTCCCTCCCCCATCTCCCTCTCCACACTTCCTCGTCTCTCTCTCCAACTCGCCTGTCTGTCTCTCTCCACTTCCCCATCTCTCTCTCCACTTCACCGTCTCTCTCTCCACTCACCCGTCTCTCTCTCCACTTCCCCCATCTCTCTCTCCACTTCCCCGTCTCTCTCTCCACTTCCCAGTCTCTCTCTCTCCACTTCCCCGTATCTCTCTCCCACT
>NW_027308826.1:0-67534 GCF_047496885.1 Scyliorhinus torazame
ATCTAATCGAGGGGTTCGGGGTGGTTTATATATAGAATAACAGGTACCTGGGAGTGAGTTACAGACTGGAAACTAATTGAGGGGTTCGGGGTGGTTTATATATAGAATAACAGATACCCGGGAGTGAGTTACAGACTGGAATCTAATCGAGGGGTTCGGGGTGGTTTATATACAGAATAACAGATACCTGGGAATGAGTTACAGACTGCAATCTAATCGAGGGGTTTGGGGTGGTTTATATACAGAATAACAGATACCCGGGAGTGAGTTACAGACTGGAATCTAATCAAGGGGTTCGGGGTGGTTTATATATAGAATAACAGATACCCGGGAGTGAGTTACAGACTGGAATCTAATCGAGGGGTTCCGGGTGGTTTATATATAGAATAACAGATACCCGGGAGTGAGTTACAGACTGCAATCTAATCGAGGGGTTCGGGGTGGTTTATATAGAGAATAACAGATACCCGGGCGTGAGTTACAGACTGGAATATAATCGAGGGGTTCGGGGTGGTTTATATATAGAATAACAGATACCCGGGAGTGAGTTACAGACTGGAATCTAATCGAAGGGTTCGGGGTGGTTTATATACAGAATAACAGATACCTGGGATTGAGTTACAGACTGCAATCTAATCGAGGGTTCGGGGTGGTTTATATACAGAATAACAGATACCCGGGAGTGAGTTACAGACTGGAATCTAATCGAGGGGTTCGGGGTGGTTTATATACAGAATAACAGATACCTGGGAGTGAGTTACAGACTGCAATCTAATCGAGGGTTCGGGGTGGTTTATATATAGAATAACAGATACCCGGGAGTGAATTACTGACTGGAACCTAATCGAAGGGTTCAGGGTGGTTTATATATAGAATAACAGATGCCCGGGAGTGAGTTACTGACTGGAATCTAATCGAAGGGTTTGGGGGCTTTATATATAGAATAACAGATACCCGGGAGTGAGTTACTGACTGGAATCTAATCGAGGGGTTCGGGATGGTTTATATATAGAATAACAGATACCTGGGAGTGAGTTACAGACTGGAATCTAATCGAGAGGTTCAGAATGGTTTATATATAGAATAACAGATACCCGGGAGTGAGTTACAGACTGGAATCTAATCAAGGGGTTTGGGGGGTTTATATATAGAATAACAGATACCCGGGAGTGAGTTACAGACTGGAATCTAATCGAGGTGTTCGGGATGGTTTATATATAGAACAGATACCCGGGTGTGAGTTACAGACTGGAATCTAATCGAGGGGTTCTGGGTGGTTTATATGTAGAATAACAGATACCCGGGAGTGAGTTACAGACTGGAATCTAATCGAGGGGTTCGGAGTGGTTTATATATAGAATAACAGATACCCGGGAGTGAGTTACAGACTGGAATCTAATTGAGGGGTTCGGGGTGGTTTATATATAGAATAACAGATACCCGGGAGAGAGTTACAGACTGGAATCTAATCGAGGGGTTCAGGGTGGTTTATATATAGAATAACAGATACCCGGGAGTGAGTTACAGACTGGAATCTAATTGAGGTGTTCGGGGTGGTTTATATATAGAATAATAGATACCCAGGAGTGAGTTACAGACTGGAATCTAATCGAGGGGTTCAGGGTGGTTTTATACAGAATAACAGATACCCGAGAGTGAGTTACAGTCTGGAATCTAATCGAGGGGTTCGGGGTGATTTACATATAGAATAACAGATACCCGGGAGTGAGTTACATACTGGAATCTAATCAAGGGTTCGGGATGGTTTATATATAGAATAACAGATAGCCGTGAGTGAGTTACAGACTGGAATCTAATCGAGGGGTTAAGGGTGGTTTATATACAGAATAACAGATACCCGGGATTGAGTTACAGACTGGAATCTAATCGAGGGGTTCGGGATGGTTTATATATAGAATAACAGATACCCGGGAGTGAGTTACAGACTGGAATCTAATCGAGGGGTTTGGGATGGTTTATATATAGAATAACAGATACCCGGGAGTGAGTTACAGACTGGAATCTAATCGAGGGGTTCGGGATGGTTTATATATAGAATAACAGATACCCGGGAGTGAGTTACAGACTGGAATCTAATCGAGGGGTTCGGGGTGGTTTATATATAGAATAACAGATACCCGGGAGTGAGTTACAGACTGGAATCTAATTGAGGGGTTCGGGTACAAGATGGAATTTAATTTTAGCTTTGGATTATCTATTGGACGTTTGAAAGCTCCTAATCCTATCATGAATACGTGACCACTAATATCGCTGTAGTTTGGTATCTGGCTGGTGAAATCTTCATGGGGGATTTTCTGATCCTCCACAACATCATCGCGGAAATGAGGCGAATGCTGGGTTCGAGAACCCCCGCTCCCTGTTGAAGTCTTATCAGAGTCTGCCACACACGTCGCAGAGAAGTTAACCAAACCAAATGCACAAGGGGGAGTGGCGTAGTGGTGATGTCACTGGATTATTCAGTGGATTGCTCCGTGGGGACACGGGTTCGAATCCCACCATGGCAGCTGAATAAAAACCCATCTGGTTCACTAATGTCCCCTTTAGGGAAGGAAATCTGCCGTCTTTACCCAGTCTGGCCTACACGTGACTCCAGACCCCACCGCGATGGGGTCGACTCTTCCCTGCCCCGCTGAAATGGCCGCACGAGACACTCTGTTGAAGGGGCAATCGGTGAAGGGCACACTGGCAGCACTGGGACGACCAACCTTGTGTCACTCTCTCGCCTCCGAATCAGGGGATAGTGAATTCAAGATCAACGCTCAAATCTTAAGCGCACACTGCTTGTAATTGAGCGGCGGTACGAGTTCAAGGGGCTGAATGGCCTCATTGCGTTTTCTACACACACGCTAACCATTGTCGACCTCGTCTGCGTGGGCTTCCTCCGGTTTCCTCCCCCAGCCCACCCCCGTGCAGATGAGGTGGTTCGGCCGTGCTGAAATTGCCCCTCGGCGTCCAACACGGTTACGGGGGGGGGGGGGGGGGGGGGGGGGGGTGCGGTTAGGATGGTGGGAGTGGGCCGAGGGCGGGTGCTCTTTCAGAGGGCCGGTGCAGACTCGATGGGCTGAATGGGCCTCCGGAATGGCACTGCTGAAGGGGCACCGCTCAGCGTGAAGCTTTGGCGGGGTGAACATTCCCTTTAAGGGCGCACGGCGAGGTCGGGGGGGCGGGGGGGGAGAGAAAAGCTTGGCGGAAAAAGATTCTGACAAATCACTTCTGCTCGGCTGCAAATGGGGAACGAGCACCTGATCTGATGCACATGCAGTAAGTGTAATATTTGCCTTTCACACGTATTAACTGTAAATCTCCAAGGAGTCAAGAGAATCAAAACTGTACTCTTTCTGGTTTTCGCACTGTAAATACTGCGCTAAGCTGACAGCGTTCTGCTATATGCAAACCCCTGGAAGGACCATCGTGTTGCTGCACGGAATAAATGAGGCTGTGGCTGCCTTGCTTAAAGTGCAAACTCCACCCAGACGGTCACTCGAGGCCGGAATTGAACCCTGGCCCCTGGCGCTGTTAAGCTGCATTCCTCTCCATCACCAGCGCCAATACATCCCTTCGTTTAAAAAAAAAACTAAATTTAGAGTACCCAATTATTTTTCTCCAATTAAGGGGGCCATTTAGTGTGACCAATCCACCTACCCTGCGCATCTTCGGGTTTTGGGGGCGAGACCCACGCAGACGCGGGGAGAATGTGCAAACTCCACACGGGCAGTGACCCAGGGCCGGGATTCGAACCCAGGTGAGGCGGCTGGAGGTCACGTGATCAAAAACGCCAGGGTGTGCCCAAACCAGCGTTGGCAACGCTGTCCCCAAACCAACCAAAACTATCGCTTGCCTGACGGAGTTTGCCAATTGGCGGCGTCAGGAAATGCTTTGCAGCTGAGATAAAGGCCCCTTTCGAGTTTGAGTCGTGCCCCCCCCCCCCCCACTGCCATAAGGGATTAATTACCAGGGATAAAGGGTGTAGGGTGGGAGAACTGGGAGGTCGGCACACGGCCCCCACGCCTCTGCTCCACCATTCAATGGGATCATGGCTGGTCCACATCAGCTCTACTCTCTTCCCTCGGTATTCCCTTCGATCCGCAAAAGTAAACCGATCTCAACCTTGAAGGTTCTCAACTACTTGAGTATCCGGAACCCTCTGTGCTAGTGAATTCCAAAGATTGATGTCCTTGTGAGTGAAGGATTCTCTTTTCGTCTCAGTCCAAAATGGCCGACCCCATATCCTTATCCTGTCACCCTTCGTTCTAGACTCTGCAGCCGGGGGTGGCGGCTGCGTCTCAGCATTTACCCTGTCAAACCCCCTGATAATTTCTACATTCCGATGAGGTCACCTCTCCTCCTTCTCAATTCATTCATAGAATTTACAGTAAAGAAGGAGGCCATTCAGCCCATCGAGCCTGCTCTGGCCCTTGGAAAGAGCGCCCCACACCTCCAACCCATCCTCGTAACCCAGCTATCCTTCCTAACCTTTTTTTGGGGCATTGGGGACAATTTAGCACGGCCAATCCACCTAACCCGCACATCTTTGGAAACCGGAGCACCCGGAGGAAACCCACACAGACACGGGGGAGAACGTGCAGACTCCGCACAGACAGCGACCCAAGCCAGGAATCGAACCCGGGACCCTGGAGCTGTGAAGCAACTGTGCTAACCACTGTGCTACCATGCTGCCCTCCTTGCCCGGAGACTAGTGTATATGGTCCGCTGTTGTGGGAGAGATTACATAAACTGGCCTTGTGGTTAGAAGGTTGGGGGGGGGGGGGTTTGATTGAGGAACCTTTTTTTTCGGATTTTGAGAGGAATTGATAAAGTGGATGAAGGGAAACTTTTCCCACTCATGCGGGAAGTAATTTTGTGGAGATAAAAGGCGTGTTCACAAGAAAACCCTAGTTTGTAACAAGGTTTAAAAAAAAACCCCATACACGCTCCGTTCTATTCCCTTCCCTGTCTGCCTCGGAGACCCGGACAATAAGTGAAGATCCGAATAAGAAAATCGAGGCCTTTGGAAAACGTGGATGCGAAGGCGCAGGCTACATTGAGAGACCGCGGGACAGGTGACACAGGGGGTGGGGGGGGCTTGAAACTACAAAGAGCAACAATAACTCTTTGAAAAAGCGACATGCGGAATTGAAATTAGAGAGAGCTTAGGAAGCGCTTCTTCACGTAAAGGGTAAAGTAAAGTGGTGGATGCGAGCTCAAATAGTTGCTTGATACCCGGGATCGACAGATTATTTTTTTTTTGTCTTGCTCGAGAAGGGTGTGGAGCCAAGGCCAACGGGCGAAGTTCAGATACAGATCAGCCACCAGCTCAATAAATGGCGGAACAGGCTCAAGGGGCCGAATGGCCTCCCTCCTGCTGCTATGTTCCAGGACACCACTTGGGGGAGGAGGGGGGGCGGGGGGGGAGAGAGAGAGAGAGAGGGATGGAATAATTGGATGCGAAGGCGCGGGCTACATACACCTGTAATCCATACAGGTGACGGGGGGGGAGCTGACAGCTATTAATAATAATCTTTATTAGTGTCACAAGTAGGCTTACATTGACACTGCAATGAAGTTACTGTGAAGATGATGGAGACTGTTTGGGGGGAGGGGGTGGCAGGACAGGGGGGAGGTGGTGGGATAATTGGAGGTGGTTACAAAGAGGACTATGTCGAGGATTACCCTGCCCGCTGAGATGTGACCACTTTTTTTTTAAGGATGGTTTACCCCTGGCAAGGTGTTGGCTTTGGAATGATTAGGCTTCTGGCTATCTTCAGTTGAAATTCAGTAAATGGGTTTGACAATATTCAGCACTTTGAACAGTGGAAACCTGAATAATTGAGGCAAATGGTGTGTTTGCAGATCGGAACTCTGTATTTAAGGGGAATCAATTTCCAATTAGCCCCAACGTCGGCTTTCTAAATCTTCACCTGCCCAGCATGTGGTGTAGTGAGGCGACATTCGCATTTTTCCCTTTGCCTGGAGGCCTTGGGCCTCATTGAACACCTTGGTCAAAAGGTCATTGTTCATGTGGGATTCCAGAGGGTCAGTGTCCAAGATGAAGAGTCGCCATCAACCGTGGTCCTTTCTCAGTGGACGGAATGGCACTGGTAGACTAGTCAGCACACTTCTTTGAATCCCTACAGTGCAGAAGGAGGCCATTCAGCCCATCGAGTCTGCAACAACCCTACGAAAGAGCACCCTCCCTCAGCCCACCTCCCCGCCCTATCCCTTCAACCCCGTCGCTTAACCCGCACGTCCCTCGACACTAAGGGGCAATTTAACTTGCCTAATCCCCCGAACATGCACATCTTTGGACTGTGGGAGGAAACCGGAGCACCCGGAGGAAACCCACGCGCACACACGGGGAGGATGTGCAGACTCCGCACAGACAGTGACCCAAGCCGGAATCGAACCTGGGACCCTGGAGCTGTGAAGCAATTGTGCTACCCACAATGCTATCGTGCTGTTAACTCTGGTCGGAAGCACGGCAACGCAGTGGTTAGCACAGCTGCCTCACGGCGCCGTGGTCCCAGGTTCGAACCCGGGCCCCGGGTCACTGCCCTTGTGGAGTTTGCACATTCTCCCCGTGTCTGCGTGGGTTTCGCCCCCACAACCCAAAGATGTGCAGGGTAGGTGGATTGGCCATGCTAAATTGCGAAAAATGAATTGGGTACTTAAAATTTTTTTTTTAAAAACTCTGGTTGAGGCATTCTCACGGTGATGCATCAAGGAACTGCTGTGTTCTCCAGCGGCCCCCCACCCCCCCCCCCCCGACACTTCAAAAAAGAAGCAAGGACTGGGCATGTTGCTTTTGTCAGACACGCCCCCGTATATGAATATATGTAGCTTTTAGCAAATGTAAAAGTTGCGAGTCCGACTGATTATCTTAAATTGGTTGTTGGTATAGTTCTTTGCACACTTGGGGTTGTTCACCAAGTGCTGTGTACTGTCCAATCATGGGGGACAATGTCACTATCTATATCCCTCTTCGGCCTCTTTGCATCCTCCTCAGAGCTTACCTTCCCACCTAGCTCTGTATGTCAGCAAACGTGGATACATTACACTCAGTCCCCTCATCTAAGTCATTGACATAGATCGTAAGTCACTGAGGCCCCAGCTAAGATCCTTGTGGTTCCCCACTGGTTACTGTCAGCCAAGCCAAAAATGTCCCATTTATTCCCACTGTGTTTTCTGTCCTTAAGCCAATCCTCACTTGATGTATTATCCGTCAATCCCCAAAGTTTTAATTTTGTGTAATAATTTCTGGTGTGGCACCTTATTTTGAAAATCTAAATACACCACATCCACTGGTTCTCCCTCAGCTACCCACTGTTTATGTTCTCAAAAAAACTCTAAACAGATTTATCAAACATGGTTTCCCCTTTGTCAATCCGTGTTGACTGCTTAATTATGTTATGGGTTTTTTTTTGTCGTAAGTGCCCTGTTACCTAATAATAGTCACACAAACCTGAAGGTCCCAACTTTCCAGATTCTGCCAACATTGTAGCCTTGTAATGAAACCTCTGCTACCTCTGGGCTACGGATGAGGAACAAGTGGCTTATATTCTCCTTCCTGACCGCTTGCGAGTGACTCCTGCTGGAGAGTTCATCCTGGCAGGGTGGTGGCCGGGTGTGGGATTGGCCTGTGTGCTGTCACCACCCCCCCCCCCCCACCCTCCCCTCCCCATTGTTGCCGAACAGCTGGCAGGAGGTGACAGTGTGCAGTCGGGGCAAGAACCTGCCCAGACTAAGCAGAACTCCCGAATCTTCTGGGGTGGGTGGATAAAAGGGAACAAGTGGATGTGGGGTATTTAGATTTTCAAAATGCATTCGATGAGGTGGCATACAAACCGGACACGGAAGATCCAGTTTATTTTCCGCCCGTGAACCAGGGCCGGAAACGCCTTGGGCAGGAACAGGAGGGTTCGGATGTCTTGTGATAAGTGAGCACGCAGTGCACCCTGAGGATTTGCTTCCATACCAACCAGCCCCGTCCCCATCAGTACTCCTGGTCCCCCAACCAGGAATGGCTTGAGAAGCTGTCAGCAGGAGCAAAGAATAATAATAATCGCCTCTTGTCACAAGTCGGCTTCAATGAAGAAGTTCCTGTGAAAAGCCCCTAGTCGCCACATTCCGGCACCTGTTCGGGGCGGCCGGAACGGGGATGCCTTCAGGGAGGGTCAGCATGGTTGACATCTGCGACTGCAGAGTTGTCCCAGCACCTCGGCATATCAATGTCTGTAAACGACCCTGCCTGTGTCGGGCATTCCCCCGCCCCCCCCCCCCAAATCCCCACGCCTCACCCCACCCCCCTCTCAAACCTCCGCCATGCTTTCCTCCTCTCTCTCTCTCTCTCTCTCTCTCTTCCCCCCCCCCCCCCCCCCCTCCCAGCCGGAGCCCCCCTGTGACCTGAATTATAAAATCAAAGCTAGCTGGCGATTGCACAGCGTCTGAGTGCTGTTGCTACGGTTGCTAGGACATGTAGAGAGAGGGGGGAAAAATCTTTTTCTTCTTCCGTTTTTTTTCTTGACAAAGCGGGAAAAAAAAAGTGACAGGAAAATCCAGCGCGCGTTATTAAAGCTTTTCCAGAAGTAGTTTTGTGTGTCGTTTCCCCCCCCCCCCCCCCACCCCCAAACACACAACCTCCCAGTCTCCCCTTCTGCGAGCATCGAGAACAGCAGTCTGGACTTTCATTAGCGGCCGATCTATGGATCCGATCGACTGTGTCTCGTCGTCACTTTATTGTGGGAATTTCGCTGCTCAGTGAGGCTGCCAGATTCCATGCGGATGTTCTGTTCACCTCGATTCAGGATTGCATCTGCAATTAAGACCGGGATCACAGCAAGACCTGGGAGTTCATCCATTGGCCAGGAATGGTAAATGTCTCTCTGTCTCTCTCTCTCTCTCTCTCTCTCTCTCTCTCTCTCTCTCTCCCCCTCCCCTGGTGCTCTCTGAAATTCGGGATTGTTTCCCAGAGGTCCCAGACAGCAGGCGGAGAAACTAATTCGCTTTTATTCGCTCGCCTTGTGTGTCGGGCTGCACGTGACGGGGGTGGGTGGGGATTGAAAGAGGGGAAAAGTGCGGTCTCGGCCCGCGTGCGCTCAGCAAGTGTGGGGCGACGGGCGAGCTCGGCGTCAATGTTTCGCGTCTTTTATTGATCCGTTCCCTTTCAACTTGGGAAGTCGGCCTCCGTGTTCATGCTTACCCCCGCCCCCCCAACGCCCCGGACACTGATTGGGGAATGGGTAGAGGCTGTTTTCTTTGGGTGGGAGGTGGGGGGGTTGAGGGGGCGGGGGGAGAGTGGGGGGTTATTGGGTTTTCTCTGTTGTGGGGGGGAGGGGGGGGGGAAGGAAGTGGGATGGAGGGAAAAGGGGGTTAGTCATTGGGAAGAATTTGGGAGAAGAGGCGTTTATTGGGAAGAGGTTGGAGGGGATGGGGGGGTTATTGGGAAGTGGTTGGGGGGGTGGATAGAAAGGAGGGGGTTATTGGGAAGCGGTTGGGGGGATGGAGGGAAGGGGGGGTTACTGGGAAGAGGGAGACGGGGTGCAATCTTAAATTTTGCCCCATGTGGAGGTGAAATCAGAAAAGGTTTTTCTTAATAACTATTTGCATTTATGTAGCGCCTCTCATGACCACTGGATCAGCTAAAGCACTTCACATTCAAACAAAGTGCTTTCTATAGTGTGGTCACTGTTACAATTTCGGAAACGTGACAGCCGGTTTGCGCACAGCAAGCTCCCACAAACAGTGGCCTGGTCCTGATCAGGCGATGTGGGAGGGATTTTCCAGCCCTTCCTGTCAGTGGGATCTTCCAGTCCCGCTGATGGCGACTCTTTACTCTCTCTCTTTCTCCATCCCCACATTCCAGGAGGGGACGGGTTCCTCGGTGGGGGATGGACGAGCCTCGTAAAGCAATGTAGACGTTCGCGGAACTGAAACATCCCGACGTGGGCAATTGGCCTGGCGCCTGCGCCAGGAAACACGCCAACCCTGGCCCCCGCCTGCGCCAGGAAACACGCCAACCCTGCCCCCGCCTGCGCCAGGAAACACGCCAACCCTGCCCCCGCCTGCGCCAGGAAACACGCCAACCCTGGCCCCCGCCTGCGCCAGGAAACACGCCAACCCTGGCCCCCGCCTGCGCCAGGGAACACGCCAACCCTGGCCCCCGCCTGCGCCAGGAAACACGCCAACCCTGGCCCCTGCCTGCGCCAGGAAACACGCCAACCCTGGCCCCCGCCTGCACCAGGAAACACGCCAACCCTGGCCCCTGCCTGCGCCAGGAAACACGCCAACCCTGGCCCCCGCCTGCGCCAGGAAACACGCCAACCCTGGCCCCCGCCTGCGCCAGGAAACACGCCAACCCTGGCCCCCGCCTGCGCCAGGAAACACGCCAACCCTGGCCCCCGCCTGCGCCAGGAAACACGCCAACCCTGCCCCCTTATTTTTCTGATGTTGATTTGAGGGACAGATATTGGTGGAGAGGTGAGCCACTCCGCTCCATCAAACAGTGCAGTGCCCCGGGACCTTGAGAAGGAAGGCAGGGCTGCGCCTCAGGCAGTGCGGCGCTCCCTCACTACTGCACTCTGGGCAGTGCGGCACTCCCTCACTACTGCACTCTGGACAGTGCGGCACTCCCTCACTACTGCACTCGGGGCAGTGCGGCACTCCCTCACTACTGCACTCTGGACAGTGCGGCACTCCCTCACTACTGCACTCGGGCAGTGCGGCACTCCCTCACTACTGCACTCGGGGCAGTGTGGCACTCCCTCACTACTGCACTCGGGACAGTGCGGCACTCCCTCACTCCCTCACTACTGCACTCGGGCAGTGTGGCACTCCCTCACTACTGCACTCGAGGCAGTGTGGCAGTCCCTCACTACTGCACTCGAGGCAGTGCGGCACTCCCTCGGTTTCACACTCGGGGCAGTGGGGCACTCCCTCGGTTCAGGCACTCCCTCAGTACTGCAATCGAGGCAGTGCGGCACTCCCTTGGGTCCACACTAAGGGCAGTGCGGCACTCCCTCGGTTCCACACTCGAGGCAGTGTGGCACTCCCTCGGTTCCACACTCGAGGCAGTGCGGCACTCCCTCGGTTCCACACTCGAGGCAGTGCGGCACTCCCTCGGTTCCACACTCGAGGCAGTGCGGCACTCCCTCACGATTGCACTCGGCACAGTGCAGCATTCCCTCGGTTCCACACTCGGGGCAGTGTGGCACTCCCTCTGTACTTCACTCGAGGCAGTGTGGCACTCCCTCAGTACTGCACTCGAGGCAGTGTGGCACTCCCTCAGTACTGCACTCGAGGCAGTGTGGCACTCCCTCAGTACTGCACTCGAGGCAGTGCAGCACTCCCTCCGTTCCACACTCAGGGCAGTGCGGCACTCCCTCGGTTCCACACTCGAGGCAGTGCGGCACTCCCTCGGTTCCACACTCGGGGCAGTGTGGCTCTCTCTCGGTTCCACACTCGGGGCAGTGCGGCACTCCCTCGGTTCCACACTCGAGGCAGTGCGGCTCTCCCTCGGTTCCACATTCGAGGCATTGCAGCACTCCCTCGGTTCCACACTCGGGGCAGTGCAATGCCCCCTCTGTACTGCACTTGGGCAGTACGGCACTCCCTCGCTACTGCACTTGGGGCAGTGCGGCACACCCTCACTACTGCACTCGGAAAGTGCAGCACTCCCTCACTACTGCACTCGGGGCAGTGCGGCACTCCCTCACTACTGCACTCGGGGCAGTGCGGCTCTCCCTCACTACTGCACTCGGGGCAGTGCGGCATTCCCTCACTACTGCACTCCCTCACTACTGCACTCGAGGCAGTGTGGCACTCCCTCACTACAGCACTCGGGGCAGTGCGGCACTCCCTCACTACTGCACTCGGGGCAGTGCGGCACTCCCTCACTACTGCACTCGGGGCAGTGCGGCACTCCCTCACTACTGCACTTTGGACAGTGCGGCACTCCCTCACTACTGCACTCGGGGCAGTGCGGCACTCCCTCACTACTGCACTCGGGGCAGTGCGACACTCCCTCACTACTGCACTCGGGGCAGTGCGACACTCCCTCACTACTGCACTCGGGGCAGTGCGGCACTCCCTCACTACTGCACTCGGGGCAGTGCGGCACCCCCTCGGTACTGCACTCGGGGCAGTGCGGCACTCCCTCTCTACTGCACTCGGGGCAGTGCAGCACTCCCTCACTACTGCACTCGGGGTAGTGCGGCTCTCCCTCGGTGCTGCACTCGAGGCAGTGCGGCACTCCCTCGGTTCCACACTCGAGGCAGTGCGGCTCTCCTTCGGTTCCACACTCGAGGCAGTGCGGCTCTCCCTCGGTTCCACACTCGAGGCAGTGCGGCTCTCCCTCGGTTCCACAGTCGAGGCAGTGCGGCTCTCCCTCGGTTCCACACTCGAGGCAGTGCGGCACTCCCTCGGTTCCACACTCGAGGCAGTGCGGCACTCCCTCGGTTCCACACTCGAGGCAGTGCGGCACTCCCTCGGTTCCACACTCGAGGCAGTGCGGCTCTCCCTCGGTTCCACACTCGAGGCAGTGCGGCTCTCCCTCAGTACTGCTCTCGAGGCAGTGCGGCACTCCCTCGGTTCCACACTCGAGGCAGTGCGGCACTCCCTCACTACTGCACTCGAGGCAGTGTGGCACTCCCTCACTACTGCACTCGGGGCAGTGCGGCACTCCCTCACTACTGCACTCGGGGCAGTGCGGCACTCCCTCACTACTGCACTCGGGGCAGTGCGGCTCTCCCTCGGTGCTGCACTCGAGGCAGTGCGGCACTCCCTCGGTTCCACACTCGAGGCAGTGCGGCTCTCCCTCGGTTCCACACTCGGGGCAGTGCGGCACTCCCTCACTACTGCACTCGGGGCAGTGCGGCACTCCCTCACTACTGCACTCGGGGCAGTGCGGCACTCCCTCACTACTGCACTCGGGGCAGTGCGGCACTCCCTCACTACTGCACTCGGGGCAGTGCGGCACTCCCTCACTACTGCACTCGGGGCAGTGCGGCACTCCCTCACTACTGCACTCGGGGCAGTGCGGCTCTCCCTCGGTGCTGCACTCGAGGCAGTGCGGCACTCCCTCGTTCCACACTCGAGGCAGTGCGGCTCTCCCTCGGTTCCACACTCGAGGCAGTGCGGCTCTCCCTCGGTTCCACACTCGAGGCAGTGCGGCTCTCCCTCGGTTCCACACTCGAGGCAGTGCGGCTCTCCCTCGGTTCCACACTCGAGGCAGTGCGGCACTCCCTCGGTTCCACAGTCGAGGCAGTGCGGCACTTCCTCGGTTCCACACTCGAGGCTGTGCGACATTTCCTCGGTTCCACACTCGAGGCAGTGCGGCTCTCCCTCGGTTCCACAGTCGAGGCACTGCGGCTCTCCCTCGGTTCCACACTCGGGGCAGTGCGGCTCTCCCTCGGTTCCACAGTCGAGGCAGTGCGACACTTCCTCGGTTCCACACTCGAGGCAGTGCGGCTCTCCCTCGGTTCAGGCACTCCCTCAGTACTGCTCTCGAGGCAGTGCGGCACTCCCTCGGTTCCACACTCGGGGCAGTGCGGCACTCCCTCGGTTCCACACTCGGGGCAGTGCGGCACTCCCTCGGTTCCACACTCGGGGCAGTGCGGCACTCCCTCGGTTCCACACTCGGGGCAGTTCGGCACTCCCTCGGTTCCACACTCTGGGCAGTGCGGCACTCCCTCTGTACTGCACTCGGGGCAGTGCGGCACTCCCTCGGTTCCACACTCGGGGCAGTGTGGCACTCCCTCAGTTCCACACTCGAGGCAGTGCGGCACTCCCTCACTACTGCACTCGGGGCAGTGCGGCACTCCCTCACTACTGCACTCGGGCAGTGCGGCGCCCCCTCGGTACTGCACTCGGGGCAGTGCGGCACTCCCTCACTACTGCACTCGAGGCAGTGTGGCACACCCTCGGTGCTGCACTCGAGGCAGTGCGGCACTCCCTCACTACTGCACTCGGGCAGTGCGGCGCCCCCTCACTACTGCACTCGACGCAGTGCGGCACTCCCTCACTACTGCACTCGAGGCAGTGCGGCACTCCCTCACTACTGCACTCGGGGCAGTGTGGCACACCCTCGGTGCTGCACTCGAGGCAGTGTGGCACTCCCTCGGTTCCACACTCGAGGCAGTGCGGCACTCTCTAGGTTCCACACTCGAGGCAGTGCGGCACTCCCTCGGTTCCACACTCGAGGCAGTGCGGCACTCCCTCGGTTCCAGACTCGAGGCAGTGCGACACTTCCTCGGTTCCACACTCGTGGCACTGCGGCACTCCCTCGGTTCCACACTCGAGGCAGTGCGGCACTCTCTCGGTTCCACACTCGGGGCAGTGCGGCACTCTCTCGGTTCCACACTCAGGGCAGTGCGGCAGTCCCTCGGTTCCACACTCGGGGCAGTGCGGCTCTCCCTCGGTTCCACACTCGAGGCAGTGCGGCAGTCCCTCGTTTCCACACTCGAGGCATTGCGGCAGTCCCTCGGTTCCACACTCGAGGCAGTGCGGCACTCTCTCGGTTCCACACTCGAGGCAGTGCGGCACTCTCTTGGTTCCACACTCGAGGCAGTGCGGCACTCTCTCGGTTCCACACTCGGGGCAGTGCGGCAATCCCTCGGTTCCACACTCGGGGCAGTGCGGCAATCCCTCGGTTCCACACTCGAGGCATTGCGGCAGTCCCTCGGTTCCACACTCGAGGCAGTGCGGCACTCTCTCGGTTCCACACTCGAGGCAGTGCGGCACTCTCTCGGTTCCACACTCGAGGCAGTGCGGCACTCCCTCGGTTCCACACTCGAGGCATTGCGGCAGTCCCTCGGTTCCACACTCGAGGCAGTGCGGCACTCTCTCGGTTCCACACTCGAGGCAGTGCGGCACTCCCTCGGTTCCACACTCTGGGCAGTGTGGCAATCCCTCGGTTCCACACTCGGGGCAGTGCGGCTCTCCCTCGGTTCCACACTCGAGGCAGTGCGGCACTCTCTCGGTTCCACACTCGAGGCAGTGCAGCTGTCCCTCGGTTCCACACTCGAGGCAGTGCGGCAGTCTCTCGGTTCCACACTCGAGGCAGTGCGGCACTCTCTCGGTTCCACACTCTGGGCAATGTGGCACTCCCTCGGTTCCACACTCGGGGCAGTGCTGCACTCCCTCGGTTCCACATTCGGGGCAGTGCGGCACTCCCTCAGTACTGCACTCGAGGCAGTGCGGCACTCTCTCGGTTCCACACTCTGGGCAGTGCGGCACTCCATCGGTTCCACACTCGGGGCAGTGCGGCTCTCCCTCAGTACTGCACTCGAGGCAGTGCGGCACTCCCTCGGTTCCACACTCGGGGCAGTGCGGCTCTCCCTCAGTACTGCACTCGAGGCACTGCGGCACTCCCTCGGTTCCACAATCGGGGCAGTGCGGCACTCCCTCAGTACTGCACTCGAGGCAGTGCGGCACTCCCTCGGTTCCACACTCTGGGCAGTGCGGCACTCCCTCGGTTCCACACTCGGGGCAGTGCGGCTCTCCCTCAGTACTGCACTCGAGGCAGTGCGGCACTCCCTCGGTTCCGCACTCGGGGCAGTGCGGCTCTCCCTCAGTACTGCACTCGAGGCAGTGCGGCACTCCCTCGGTTCCACAATTGGGGCAGTGCGGCACTCCCTCGGTTCCACAATTGGGGCAGTGCGGCACTCACTCGGTGTATGATATCTGCACTCGAGGCAGTGCGGCTCTCCCTCAGTACTGCACTCGAGGCAGTGCGGCTCTCCCTCAGTACTGCACTCGAGGCAGTGCAGCACTCCCTCAGTACTGCACTCGAGGCAGTGCAGCACTCCCTCAGTACTGCACTCGAGGCAGTGCGGCTCTCCCTCAGTACTGCACTCGAGGCACTGCGGCACTCCCTCGGTTCCACACTCGGGGCAGTGCGGCACTCCCTCAGTACTGCACTCGAGGCAGTGCGGCTCTCCCTCAGTACTGCACTCGAGGCAGTGCGGCTCTCTCTCAGTACTGCACTCGAGGCAGTGCGGCTCTCCCTCGGTTCCACACTCGAGGCAGTGCAGTAGGACTAGAGGAATTGAAGGGGTGTAGGAGCTGGGTGTTTCCGTGCCTAAGTCATTAAAGATGGCAGGACAGGTTAAGAGAGCAGTTAGTCAAGTAGACAATATCCCGTCATAGAATCATAGAATTTACGGTGCAGAAGGTGGCCATTCGGCCCATCGAGTCTGCACCGGCTCTTGGAAAGAGCACCCTCCCCAGGGTCAACACCTCCCCCCTATCCCCACAAACCAGCAACCCCACCCAACACTAAGGGCAATTTTGGACACTAAGGGCAATTTATCACGGCCAATCCACCTAACCTGCACATCTTTGGACTGTGGGAGGAAACCGGAGCACCCGGAGGAAACCCACGCACACACGGGGAGGATGTGCAGACTCCGCACAGACAGTGACCCAAGCCGGAACCGAACCTGGGACCCTGGAGCTGTGAAGCAATTGTGCTATCCACAAGGCTACGGTGCTGCCCAGGCCTCATTAATATTGGGCGGAGAGTAGAAGGAGCAAGGAGGTTGTGCTGAACTTGTATAAAACAATGTTCTGGGCACCGCGGTTTAGGAAGGGTGTGACGGCATTAGAGAGGGTGCAGAAAAGATTCACGAGGACGGTTTCACGTGGAAAGATTGGAGAGTTTGGGGCTGTTCGCCTCGGAGAGGAGAGAAGGTTGAGAGGAGATCTGATAGAGGTGTTCAAAATCACGAGGGGCTGGCGCAGAGTCGTTCGGGGAAACCGTTCCCATTGGTGGAGGGATCGAGACCGAGAGGGATCGATTGACGTGATTGGCGAAAGAAGCAATGGGGACTCGAGGAGAAATGTGGTCGGGGTCTGGAGTGCGCTACCTGTGAGCGTGGAGGAGCGAGGTTCAACCGAGCACTGCACGAGGGAATCGGATTATTATCTGAGAAGGAGGAGTGTGCGGGCTTACGGGCTGAAGGCAGGGGGGATGACACCAGGTTTCTCAGTCGGAGAGACGGTGTGAGCATGATTGCCGAATGGTCTGATTCTGTGCTATGACAACGCTGTGATTCCGAGATTGGGGGGGGGGGGGGGGTGGCGCTGTGGAGAGATTTGAACTCGAGGACGAGAATTCGAAATTCTTGCACGACCCTGCGCTGTGCACGTTTCTCGGGGGACCAGTGAAGCCCTGTGTAGTCGAACAGCCTGAGACCGATCCCAGTCGAGGCTAAATCGAAATTTTCCTTGCAAACTTGCTCCAATCTTCCCTCAGTTCTTTTGCGGAGGTGGGACGTGAAATCATGCTGGCGGCTTTAACGATGACGCACTAAAATGCCCAGTGCCGGGCGGAGAGGGGCAACGCCACCATGTCAGGCCCACCATGGAACGGTGCAAGGCCAGGATGTTTTCTGTATTGTCCCCACATGACGTCTGGTTAAAAGGACCACGGGTGGCTTGGTTTATTGTGGATTAAGTGAAGACCCTGGAGACGAGTTCCACGATCGTTGTCAAAATAAATAACAGGCTTATATTTCAGTAACTCCTCAGCACATCAAAGCGTCTCAAACTGCTGGAGACAATGGGTGCCTGGTCGAGGCCTTTGGTTGTTCTGTGCCCAGGCAATGGGGTGAATGACTCGTTTGTTTGTTTTCTCTTTGGTATTGTTAGTTCAGGATGTTGGCTGGAGACTGAGGGGCCAGCCCTCTGCTTCTTTCTGCAGGATCCAGCTTGTCACTCAGTTGGTTGCACTGCTCCAAGGTTTTGGGTTCAAATCCCACTCCAGGACCAGGGCACAAAGATCCAGGCTGACGCTACGCGCGGTACCGAGGGAGCGCCTCGCAGCCGGAGGTGCGGCCTTTGGGCGCGTGGTTAAAACCAGGGGCCGTCTGGGCGGGCATTGTGCTGCTCCTGGCCCTGGTCTGGCCTGGTGGTGTGGGTGGGGGCCCTCGGGGTGGTGGTGGGGAGGCGGGTTACGGCCTTTCCTTGCCAGGGTGCCCTATTGACGGCGGTTCTTCTCCCTGACCGGGATCCCCTCCTGGCGACGGTTAGAGTGAGTATCCTTTCCCTCCTTGTGAGAGTGGAGGTGCTGCGTTGCAGTGCGGAGGCGCAGTGGGTTAGCACTGCTGCCTCACGGCACCAGGGGCCCAGGTTCAATCCCAGCCTCGAGTGACTGTCCGCGCGGAGTCTGCACGCTCTCCCCGTGCCCGCGTGGGTTTCCTCCGGGTGCTCCGGTTTCCTACCGCAGTCCAAAGATGTGCAGGGGATAAAATTGCCCTAAGTGTCATGATCAATGTGCGAGGTTACGGGGACAGAACAGGGGAGTGGGCCGAGGGCGGGGTGCTCTGTCGGAGGGTTGGTGCAGACCCGATGGGCTGAATGACCTCCTCCTGCACTGTCGGGCGACATTAACATGTGCCAGAACAAACAAGCTGTGTTTTTAAGACCTCCCTCAGTTGCCCTCTCCCTCGGCGGTCCCCCCTCCCCTCATCGCCCACAGTTTTTCTTTTGCGAAGTGTGAAGCTGCAGGAGAGGTAGTTTTGAATTTATCTCCTCTTTTGTTTCATCCCCCTTGCCTGACTCCCGCACCTTGAACCTTGACCTGTCACCTGGGGTCCCTCCGTGAATAGAAAAGAGTCACTTGTCTAGTCCTCTGCTCTTGGCCAGCCTGGCGGAGGCCGGGGAGGTTGACGAGGAAACTCTGTTTATTTTTATCGGAGGGAGGAGATTAAATAACGAGACTGCGCAAATATAAATCCAGATCACAATTTTTGGCAGTTGATAGCTCGCCAATTGTCTACTAAAGGCAGACGCCTGTATTTACCTGTAGCTAGACTACTATGTACGTTCAAAATCAATTGAACTGAATTGAATACTAATGGCTCCTCAAATTGGTACATAGAGGAAAATAGTTATTCAGTCCAGCTCTGGCAAGTGCAGCATCTTGTAAAACTGCAGTGAGGCCAATTCTCAAAAAGCCAAACGGAGATTCCGAATTTGCTCATGGGGACGGATTCTGCGCGGGATCTGGGAAAAAAGGGGGCAGGGGTTTCATTCAGGAGGGGGCTTCTCTCCAGCTCTTTGTCAGAGTAGTGTTGTGGGGAGCCCACTCCAGAAGGTAGGCCCGGCCTCGCACTTAAAGGCGACAGCACTGATTGGCGCGGCGGCTCCCACTGTCCGGCCAGCCCAACCGTTTGGAAATAATTCTCCGCCCGGCAGGGATCGGAGGTGGGATTGGATGCCACTCCTAACCTCTGAACTGGTGTCGGGTTGCGCCTGCGGGGGGGGGGGGGGGGGGGGGGGGGGTTGGATGTGCCAACAGCGGGGCAAACCTTTCGGTGGAGCTGACTTTGCAATAATCGATGGGCCGCGTGGCCGGCTCCTCCTGTGCCTTCTCTTACTTTAAAAAAAAAAAAAAAATTTAGAGAGTATCCAATTCCAATTAAGGGGCAATTTAGCGTGGCCAATCCACCTACGCTGCACATCTTTTGGGTTGTGGGGGTGAAACCCACGCAGACACGGGGAGAATGTGCAAACTCCACACGGACAGTGACCCAGAGCCGGGATCGAACCCGGGTCCTCAGCGCCGTGAGGCAGCAGTGCTAACCCACTGCACCACCGTGCTGCCCTGTCTTGTCTGTCTTGATGTGGCGTAGCATCGGGGCAATGGACCAGACCTGTTAAAATTCCTGCAACTCTTACCCCTTCCCTCCCCTTCTCCATGTTACTGACTGTTGATGTGCGGGTGGGGGGGCGGTGAGAGCGATAGCAGGGTGGGGGCAGGAGAGGGGTGGGAACGCCACAGAGGTGGTGCCAGTTCGATTCCAGGATGCGCATCCAACTCTCCAGTACGACCCTGGAATCTGCTGGGATTACGGATTGGGTTCCATTGTGAGCGAGCCCGGGTGAAGGATGGTAGGCGGCGATGCAGAACAATGTGGAGATCTTAAAGCTTGTTGGTTTTCTTCTGAACCCTTTCATTCATTCGTTACGAAGGCTGAGATTATCCGCCCCCCCCCCCCCCCCCCCTCCAGCTGCCTGAATCTTCCGGTCCCGCCGGCGGGATCTTCCTGTGCATTTCTACAGCACTTTTCGTAACCACCGGCCAGCTCAAAGTGCTTTTAAGCCAATGAAATACGTGTTTACTTCCTTCATTCGTGGGCTTTTAACCGGGCCGGGCCCAGCATTTGTTACCCATCCCTAATTGCCCCTTGAACTGAGCATTTCAGAGGGGGTCAGTGAAGAGTCAAACGCTGCAAACTGCGCTTTTGCCTGATTCTGCACCCTGCAGTGCTTTAACCCTCACCCTGCGGAATAAACAGTGACTCTGTACAGTTACACAGTGAGTGATCCTCACCCTGCTGAATAAACAGTGACTCTGTACAGTTACACAGTGAGTGATCCTCACCCCGCTGAATAAACAGTGACTCTGTTCAGTTACACAGTGAGTGATCCACACCCTGCTGAATAAACAGTGACTCTGTACAGTTACACAGTGAGTGACCCTCACCCTGCTGAATAAACAGTGACTCTGTACAGTTACAGTGAGTGATCCTCACCCTGCTGAATAAACAGTTACTCTGTACAGTTACACAGTGAGTGATCCTCACCCTGCTGAATAAACAGTGACTCTGTACAGTTACACAGTGAGTGATCCTCACCCTGCTGAATAAACAGTGACTCTGTACAGTTACACAGTGAGTGATCCTCACCCTGCTGAATAAACAGTGACTCTGTACAGTTACACAGTGAGTGATCCTCACCCTGCTGAATAAACAGTGACTCTGTACAGTTACACAGTGAGTGATCCTCACCCTGCTGAATAAACAGTGACTCTGTACAGTTACACAGTGAGTGATCCTCACCCTGCTGAATAAACAGTGACTCTGTACAGTTACACAGTGAGTGATCCTCACCCTGCTGAATAAACAGTAACTGTACAGTTACACAGTGAGTGATCCTCACCCTGCTGAATAAACAGTGACTGTACAGTTACACAGTGAGAGATCCTCACCCTGCTGAATAAACAGTGACTATGTACAGTTCCAGTAAGAAGCCTTACAACACCAGGTTAAAGCCCAACAGGTTTGTTTCAAATCACTAGCTTTCGGAGCGCTGCTCCTTCCTCGGGTGAATGAAGAGGTAGGTTCCAGAAACATATATATATATAGACAAAGTCAAAGATGCAAGTTGATCCTTTGAATGTGAGCATTTGCAGGTAATTAGGTCTTTCCAGATCCAGTCTGTACAATTACACAGTGAGTGATCCTCACCCTGCTGAATAAACAGTGACTCTGTTCAGTTACACAGTGAGTGATCCTCACCCTGCTGAAATACAGTGACTCTGTACAGTTACACAGTGAGTGATCCTCACCCTGCTGAAATACAGTGACTCTG
This sequence comes from Scyliorhinus torazame, assembly GCF_047496885.1. Lineage (NCBI taxonomy): Eukaryota > Metazoa > Chordata > Chondrichthyes > Carcharhiniformes > Scyliorhinidae > Scyliorhinus > Scyliorhinus torazame. Next base: position 21,391 of record NW_027308826.1, read on the forward strand.
TACAGTTACACAGTGAGTGATCCTCACCCTGCTGAATAAACAGTGACTCTGTACAGTTACACAGTGAGTGATCCTCGCCCTGCTGAATAAACAGTGACTCTGCACAGTTACACAGTGAGTGAACCTCACCCTGCTGAATAAACAGTGACTCTGTTCAGTTACACAGTGAGTGATCCTCACCCTGCTGAATAAACAGTGACTCTGTACAGTTACACAGTGAGTGATCTTCACCCTGCTGAATAAACAGTGACTCTGTACAGTTACACAGTGAGTGAACCTCACCCTGCTGAATAAACAGTGACTCTGTACAGTTACACAGTGAGTGATCCTCACCCTGCTGAATAAACAGTGACTCTGTACAGTTACACAGTGAGTGATCCTCACCCTGCTGAATAAACAGTGGCTCTGTACAGTTACACAGTGAGTGATCCTCACCCTGCTGAATAAACAGTGACTCTGTACAGTTACACAGTGAGTGATCCTCACCCTGCTGAATAAACAGTAACTCTGTACAGTCACGCAGTGAGTGATCCTCACCCTGCTGAATTAACAGTGACTCTGTACAGTTACACAGTGAGTGATCCTCACCCTGCTGAATAAACAGTGACTCTGTACAGTTACAGTGAGTGAACCTCACCCTGCTGAATAAACAGTGACTCTGTACAGTTACACAGTGAGTGATCCTCACCCTGCTGAATAAACAGTGACTCTGTACAGTTACACAGTGAGTGATCCTCACCCTGCTGAATTAACAGTTACTCTGCACAGTTACACAGTGAGTGATCCTCACCCTGCTGAATAAACAGTGACTCTGTACAGTTACACAGTGAGTGATCCTCACCCTGCTGAATAAACAGTGACTCTGTACAGTTACACAGTGAGTGATCCTCACCCTGCTGAATAAACAGTGACTCTGTACAGTTACACAGTGAGTGATCCTCACCCTGCTGAATGAACAGTGACTCTGTAGTTACTCTGGCACCTGTTCGGATATCCTGAGGGAGAATTCAGAGTGTCCAATTCACCCAACAAGCACGTTTTTCGGGACATGTGGGAGGAAACCCACGCAGACACGGGGAGAGCGTGCAGACTCCACACACACAGTGACCCAAGCCAGGCATCGAACCCAGGACCCTGGCGCTGTGAAGCAACAGTGCTAACCACTGTGCTACCGTGTCGCCCTAGGGTTGATCTGAACTGCCTACGATCTCCATTATAACCCAATAGCCTTGCGTTCATCTCTTTCCAACCCTGTTCTAAAGGGAGGTCGTCCTGCATTTGCACTGTTCTTACGCCCTTGAGTTGAGTGCAGCGGCCTAGTGGATATGGCACAGGATTAGCAAAGCAACGGTTGTGAGTTCAAATCTCACCACGACAAGTCAGATTCCATGTATTGGGTCATTTACGGGTTGAATCCAGATACAACAAGGGAAGGTGTCGGATTCGGATACAGACCCAATTGGCTCACTGGTAAAGTCTCTCAGGGAAAGGGATCACAGACTGGTTACAGCACCACAATAGGCCATTTGGCCCATCGAATGTGTGTGCTGGTGGCTGTATTAAAGAACAATCTGGTTAGTCCCACTTTCCCCGGTCCATTCTGTTTTGCTCTTTCAATCATTCGCCCCATCTCCCCCTTTTTGAAAAACCGCTGCTGTATCGGTAACCTGCCAGGTTTTGTTCATGCGTGACCCCAGTCGTACACGAGGTAGTTGACTTGCAATTGCCTTGTGCAGTCAAAAATGGGCGATTAGTCCCAGTCGCACTTTAAAAAAAAATTATTAACACGAGCTATCGTGCTTAAATTCTGAGCACAGCAGGAAACCTGCCCCAGATCCTATTTTCCGTAAGCTTTTCCTTATTCCCAAACACTTATTATCCCCTCTCGGTTTTCTCTTTTTCAACAGAGGCAAGGTCGAGGGTCGTTAAACGTGCCTCTCCTATTATTTCCTGACATCCTGGGACCAACTAAAAACCCCAGGTGGAGTGGCCTGGGAGAGGGGTGCGGAGGAATTCCTAATTAGCACGGGTCCGGCTGTGCCTGCTAATTGGGGTCGGTGGGGAGGGGGTGGCGAAGGCGGGTGGATCAGTAATTGGAGTCGGTGGGGACCTCCTAATCTGAGGATCCACGATCGCTAATTAAAAGTTACTTTGATTGTGGTCGAGGATTGGAGTGGGAGGGGGCGTCGGAGGGCTTGGGGGGGGGGGAGGGGTTGCTGGCTAAAGTGCGGGGGTGGGAGGGTAAGGGAGAGATGTGGGGGTCATTTGAGTTGGGGGGGGGCGGCGGGGGTGAGGGTTGGGTCACTAATTGGAATTGAGAGGTTGAACGAGCTAATTGGGAATTTGGCCACAAGTTGATTTGGCTGTGTTGTGGCGGGGTGGGGGGAGAGGTGGGGGGGGGGGTGGGGGGAGAGGTGGGGGTGGGTGGGGGGGGTTGTTAAGGATCACTGTTTGGAGTTGGCTGTTTGATTAGAGCAGGAATCGAGATCCTCCGAAGGCAGGGGAGAGAGTGCGGAGTGGGAGCTTTGAACGTCACACGGCTGTGATACAGGCTGCACTGAGCAACACATTCAGGTGATTGGGACTGAATATCCAGTTACGCGGGCCTCTGGACTGACTGTGGGTGTCATTCGTCTGGACCTTGCTTGAATTATCCCGCTGGATTGCAGTTGTAAATGTTATATCCCTTCATCCTGTTGCTGGGAAAATTGAACAAAGGATAGTGCACTCCTTATTCATCTTGATTTATACACGGAATGTGGGCATCTTATTGCCCGGTGGCACAGTGGTTAGCACTGCTGCTTCACAGCTCCAGGGACCCGGGATCAATTCCCGGCTTGGGTCACTGTCTGTGCGGAGTCTGTACGTTCTCCCCGTGTCTGCGTGGGTTTCCTCCAGGTGCTCCGGTTTCCTCCCACAGTCCAAGGCTGTGCAGGTTTGGTGGATTGGCCGTGATGAAATTGCCCCATCGTGTCCCAAAGGTTAGGTGGAGTTACGGCGACAGGGCGGGGGAATGAGCCTAGGCAGGGGGCTCTTTCAGAGGGTCGGTGCAGACACGATGGGCCGCGTGTCCTCATTCTGCACTGTAAGGACACTCTGATCCCTAATTGCCCCTTGAGACGGTGGTGGGTGAGCCGCCATCTTGAGCCGCTGCAGTCCCCGTGGTGTAGGTAAACCCACTGTGCTGTTAGGGAGGGAGTTCCAGGATTGTGACCCAGTGACGGAACGACCGATATATTTCCAAGCCGGGGTGGTGAGTGACTTGGAGGGGAACCTCCAGGTGGTGGGGTTCCCAGGTATCTGCTGCCCTGGTCCTTCTAGATGGCAGTGGCTGTGGGTTTGGAAGGTGCTGCCTAAGGAGCCTTGGTGAGTTGCTGCAGTGCAACTTGTAGACGGTACACACGGCTGCCACTGTGCGTCGGTGGTGGAGGGAGTGAAATTTTGTGCCAATCAAGTGGGCTGCTTGGACCTGGATGTTGTCGAGCCTCTTGAGTGCTGTTGGCATTGGGTGCTGCCATGGTCACGTGCCCGGCAAGAGATCGCTAAAGGGTTTATACCAAGTGGATGCGATGCTCATTGCAGGCAAGGTGCCCCCTCCCCTTCTCACGTGTGTCAGCCCTCGCTCAGTGGGTAGCACGATTGCCTCTAAGTCAGCAGGTTCCAGGCTCAAGTCCCGCTCCAGGACATGGGCACAGCAGCCAAGGGGGTGCTGCTCCAGTGCAGTACAGTGGGAGCACTGCACTGTCGGAGGTGCAGTCTCTCGGGCGAGATGTCAGATTGAGGCCCCCCCATTCGGTGCTCGTCAGAGATCCCGTGGGACTATTCAGAAGAAGATCAGGGATGTTTTCCCTGGTCCGAAAATAAAACACTGGAAATCGTCAGTGGGTCTGGCATCTGTGGGGAGAGAGTTAACGTTTCGGGTCGCGCCCTTTGAGGCAAAACATCTATTCTGTGGGGCCCATACGTGCAGGAGCAGGAGGCCTTTCAGCCCCTCGAGCCTATCCCACCTTGGTCAATCGCTCGGCAGTGCACCCTTGTTTTTTTTTTCTAAATTTAGAGGACCCAATTCATTTGTTCCAATTAAGGGGCAATTTAGCGTGGCCAATCCACCTACCCTGCACATCTTTGGGCTGTGGGGGCGAAACCCACGCAGACACGGGGAGAATGTGCAAACTCCACACGGGCAGCGACCCAGAGCCGGGATCGAACCCGGGACCTCGGCGCCGCGAGGCAGCAGTGCTAACCAGTGTGCTGCCCTCACTGCCCGCATCTCTCATTGGCAAACGAATTTGGCGCCGCACTGCCAGAGGGCGAGGCAGCGTCTGATTTAATCGTGACTTTCACGAAGGGAATTGGATGATTATCCGATGAGAAAAGAAATCGCGGCAGCACAGAGAGAGGGCAGGGGAGTGGAACTAGCAGAGTACAGAGAGCTGAATGGCATCCTCCTGTGAATGGGCCGAATGGCATCCTCCTGTGAATGGGCCGAATGGCATCCTCCTGTACTGTAACCACTTTAGATCATTGTATCAGAAACTTACAACATTGGTCCACCTGACGCTCCACACTCTGTGCGAACAAACAAATTAGGATCAGGAGTAGGCCAATCGGTCCATCGAACCCGCTCTGCCATTCGATAAGATCACGGCTCATCTGATTGTAAACCTCAACCCCATATTCCTGCCTCACCATCCCCCCCCCCCCAACCTTTCACCTCCCTCATTAATGAAGAATCTATCCACCTCTACCTCAAAAAATATTCAAAGACCTGCCTTTCGAGGAAGAGTTCCAGAGACTCGCCACTCTCTGAGAGAAAACATTTCTCTTCACCTCCGTCTTAAATGGGCGACCCCTTATTTTCAAACCGTGACCCCGAGCTCTGAATTCTCCCACACGAGGAAGCGTCCTCTCCATGTCCACCCTGCCAATCGCCCCTCAGGAACTTACCAGGGTTTTTTTTTCAGGGCAGCACAGCGGTTAGCACCGTTGCCTCATAGCACCATTGACCCGGGTTCAATTCTGGCCTTGGGTGACCCTCCGTGTGGGGTTTTACCTTTCTTCCCGCGCCTGGGTTTCCTCCGGGTGCTCCGGTTTCCTCCCACAGTCCAAAGATGCACGGGTTAGGTGGATTGGCCGTGTGAAATTGTCCCTTCGCGTCCAAAGATGTGCAGGTGAGTTGGGGCTCGGGGGGGGCTAGGACGGGAGGGGGGAGTGGCTGTTCTTTCGGAGGGTCGGTGCAGGCTCGACGGGCCGAATGGCCTCCTGCTGCACCGTAGGTTGCAATCAGATTGGCTCGTATTCGAAACTCCAGCAGATACAAGCCTAACCTCTCCAACCATTCCTCTTAAGACAGCCCACCGCAATCCCGGCATTAGTCTGGGAAACCTTCTCTGAACTGCTTCCAACGCATTTTCAGTGGCCAACGCCTGATTGCTAATTTGCTGCTACTAAGGTACCGGCTTGTCTTAACACTGATGTTGGCATTGCCTAACATTCATAGCCAGCTGTGTATCATTGTCTTGCAGACAGAGGAATTAACCCGGGTACCTGCATTAAATGAAAGCAGACCGGTGCAAGCTATAAGCTTCCTGGGCAAACCCCTGCAGGTTGTTTGTTGCCTTTGGGAGGGGGCAGGATCTCCACCGCCAGGAATTTTGAACCTGGCACGACAGCCGTGATGTTTAGTTCCGAGCTGTGCATTTATCTAATTGTGTCAGGCTTAATACAATTTCTAATGAGCTTGAGTCGTCTCCAATCCAGTTCCCAGCGGAGATGAGCCTGAAATGAGAATCTGCCCCCAAATCCATAACTAATCGGGTATAATTCCACAATCGCGGCTCGCTGGGGCCACGAGCGGGGAGGAGGCTGAATGGAGCATGTCGCCCTCGCGCTGTGTGGGCCGAGATAGACTTGTGGGGTGACGCAGAGAGACAACTCTGTTACGCTCAGCTGTGCTAATCTGCAGGCTTGATTCCACAATCGCGTCCGTCAAGTGAAATCCCTTTTTCTCTTAAACGTGCGTCATATTTCTTTTAAAAATAAATTTAGAGGACCCAATTCATTTTTTTCCAATTAAGGGGCAATTTAGCGCGGCCAATCCACCTACCCAGCACATCTTTGGGTTGTGGGGGGTGAGACCCACGCAAACACGGGGAGAATGTGCAAACTCCACGCGGGACAGTGACCGGGGGCCGGGATTCGAACCTTGGACCTTGGCGCTGTGAGGCAGCAATGCTAACCCACTGTGCCACCGCGCTGCCCTCATGCGTCATATTTCTAATGTCGAAAGAACAAAACGCCCACCTCGGGAGGGTACGGGCCCGTATATCGGAATGGGCGTCTCGAAATGTGCCTTTGAGGGGGGCAATGGAGTAGCCGGTTTTGTGCACAGCAAGCTCTCGCAAACGGCAATAAGGTTGACCAGACGATGGGTTTTTGAAGCAGTAAAAGCTGGACTCTTTTAAATAGAGAATCCTGGAATTTTTGAGGTACGGGATTGAGGGATAAACATTGACCCAGGACTCAGGATTCAGGGCAGCACGGTAGCACAGTGGTTAGCACAATTGCTTCATAGCTCCAGGACCCCAGGTTCGATTCCCGGCTTGGGTCACTGTCTGTGTCTGCACGTTCTCCCCGTGTGTCCGTGGGTTTCCTCCGGGTGCTCCGGTTTCCTCCCACAGTCAAAAGATGTGCGGGTTAGGTGGATTGGCCATGCTAAATTGCCCTTAGTGTCCAAAATTGCCCGTAGTCTTGGGTGGGGTTACTGGGTTATGGGGATAGGGTGGAGGTGTGGGGCCTGGGTAGGGTGCTCTTTCCAGGAGCCGGTGCAGACTCGATGGGCTGAATGGCCTCCTGTACTGTAAATTCCATGTCTATGTCTAAATTGAAAGAAAAGGCATACAAAGTGGTAAAGATTCTGGGGAGAACCTCTCTTTTCTGGGAAATTGGGTGAGATCTTTTTTCATCCACTTGGGAGGGCGGACGGGGCCTGGGTTTGACGTCCTCACCTGAAAGACGGCCCCCTCCGACAATGCAGCACTCCCTCAGTACTGCCCCGGGACTTGTCAGCCTGGGTCTTGTGCTCAGGTCTCTGGAGTGTGATTTGAACCCATAGCCTTCTGACTTAGCAAAGGGCTAAATCGCTGGCTTTGAAAGCAGACCAAGGCAGCCCAGCAGCACGGTTCAATTCCCGTAACAGCCTCCCCGAACAGGCGCCGGAATGTGGCGACTAGGGGCTTTTCACAGTAACTTAATTTGAAGCCTACTTGTGACAATAAGCGATTTTCATTTTTCGTTTCACGATCACCATTACTGGGGACTGGATTTCAATTCTTATCAATGGAATTTAAATTCCACCAGCTGCCGGGGTAGGGTTCGAACCCTTGTCCATTGAACATTAATCTGGGCCTCTCTGGATTACAAACCCAGCGATGTTACCACTCGGCCATTATCTCAGTCTGTCTCGAACCCCAGGACCTGTTGAGTCAGAGGTGCGAGTGCTACCCACTGGTACCCGGTTTCTTCGGAGGCGGAGAGTCCAGTTAGGTGGACACACACCGCCGCAAGAGGGACCCATCTTTCCTTCATCAATGGTCCTTTCCCGACACGGGCATTGCTACCTGCAATGCTGAACGTCACTCTGTTGCACAGTGTGCCTGGTCGAACGACCCGTTCATCAATCCCGGCTTTGTGTCGGAGAGTGTTTTTACAGCTGGGGAACACTGGTTGTAGACTGAAAGAGAGGACATGCAACTGAAGATTGGGAGTAATATTGTCAGTCTGATTGCAAACGGAGACAGAGAGTCTCCAGGGCAAATTAAATGAAGTTGACACATGGGAGCAGCGTATCAAGTGGCTATTGGATTGTCTGTTCCTTCTCCAGGGTTTTCAATGATTCCGACTATAAAAGGACAATGTATTAAAGGTCAACGATCAGGATTTTTTTGCCTTCGCACAAACAATGTGTTCCTGTCAGCTCAGGGATGTGATAATGTCCCGAGTACTGATGGGTTCCTCTCCCCCTCTTGGGAGCACTGGCTCTTGCCGGGGTACGGTGAGAAACTGTGGGCCTGCTTTGAGCGTACCCCACCCATGTGGATGGGGGGGCGAGTGCTGGACAGGTTTCACCTTGGAGACATATTGCAGCTGAATGCTGTCTGTATCACGGTCAGGGTCTCTGTCGCACACGCATAAGTGAATACACGCACACGTGTGCGCGTTCGCACACGCCCCCTCCAGGCATCATGTATGTACCTGTACATGCGACAACAACTTGCCTACCGTTCTGAAATATGCCAAGGTGTATTGCCTCTTATAGTTGGGGCACAGAAGGAAGCCATTCGGCCCATCGACTCCATGCCAGCACTCTGTAGAGCAGTCGGGTCCGCCCCCCAGTTCTATTCCTGCCAGTTTATTTCTGTCGAGTGACCATTCGATTTTCTTTTTAAATCGTTCACCAACTCGGCTTCCACTCGCCTTGGAGGCGGCAAGTTCCGGGGTCACTGATCTCTTGCTTAAATCTGTGCCCCCCTCAGTCCTTTTACCATCAGTTAGTGGGGACAACTTTCCATTTGTTTACCCTAGCTAAACCTGCCATAAACTTGTATTCCTCGACCAAATCGCCCCTCCATCTCCTTTACTCCGAGGAAAACAATCCCAGCCACTCTGACCCTGACCGTGTCGCATTCTAATTAAAAAAAACAAAACTTTTTTTTTTAGATTTTCTATTTAAGACAAATTTGTAACATTTACAGAGAGAAAAAAGGCCCGATGCAAAGAGCCTTAACATAGTGAAAACGAACAGTGGGAAAGAATAAACATGTTAATAAGGCAATTCCCCTGTCAGCTCTGTTTGCCCGTGCCACACGTGTTCAACTAAACTAACGTGGCTCTAACCCCCCCCCACCCCCGACCTCCCCTGCCCCCCGAGACCTGACCTGCCAGGTCAACCCTCCGCTTGGCCCTAGCCCGCCCCTCCTCCTACTCTCCCTGGTGCCCCCTGACCTACGCTAGCTACGCTGACCCCTGCCCTTGGCGCCTGTCTGTCCCCCGCCCTCCCCCCACACACCAAGGACCCATTAACCTGATTGTATCTCATCGTGCCCTTTCAAGTCCCTTAACCAGCCCAGAGCCCACCCCCCCCCTATCAGAGGCCCCGATCTCCTGCCAAAAGGTACCAAGTGCAGGGCCCCCTTTGCAGAGCCCCTCTTTCCCCCCCCCCCCCCCCCCTCGTTGCCAGCTCCCAAAACACCCTACACAATGCGCCCTCCAGCCCCCGCTCTTTGTCCCGGCTGAAAACAATCTTGGATAGAACATTACAGAACAGGATAATGTAACAAACCGCCGCCACACAAAAGCTCTGAGAGCCCAGAGTCCCTTAGTTCAAGTCCAGCTTTTAATAAAAGTCCACCCCTAGTCAGAGCAAATTAGGTTAACAGGCCGCCGCCACTGTAGAGCACTCAGAAAACTCAGTGCCCGTTAGTTCAAGTCCAGCTTCTTATCTTTAATGAAAGTCCAAAACTGTTCTGGTGTCTCGAAGTAATGATGGAGTTCCCCAAACGTAACCCAGAGCTTCACCGGATACAACATTCTGAACCGAACCTGCTTTTTGTAGAGGGCTGCCTTTACCTTGATGAATCCTGCACGCCTCTTGGCCAGCTCCGTTCCCAAGTCCTGGTAGATGCTCACCTCACAGTTCTCCCATCTGCTGCTCCTCTCCGCCTTGGCCCGTCGCAGCACACGTTCCCTGTCGGCAAGCCGGTGAAAGCGGATCACCAAGGCCCTCAGTCGGTTGCCCGTCCTGGGCTTCCTTGCGGGGGCTCTATGCGCCCCATCCAACTCCCGGGGTCGGGGGAAGGCCTCAGGCCCCATCAGCGCCTCAAGCATATCTTTCACGTATGTACCCGCATCCGATCCCTCGCAGCCCTCGGGGAGGCCCACGACCCTCAAATTCTGCCTCCTGGCTCTGTTCCCCAGCTGCTCCTGCATCCTCCTCTGGCGGGCGTTCAGCTCCTCTACCTTGTGCTCCAGCTCCGTTACCGTGTCCGCCTGGCTGGAGAGCTTCACCTCGACCTCCCTGAGCGCCTTCTCCTGGACCGCCTGTGTCTCGACCGTCCGGTCCATTACCGCTCTCATCGGGTCCAACGTGTCCCTCTTCAGTTCAGCGAAGCAATTCCTGAAGAACTCCATCTGTTGCTCCCTTGGCCAGTGAGCCTCCGCTCCCTGGTCCCCGCCGTCCGCCATGCTTCGCCGCCCGGCCAGGGGTCCCCACCACTCCCGCTTCAAGCCCTGCCGCTCCACTCGACCACTTCTGGTCCAGCTGTCCATACCCCGGGGGGGGGGGAAGCCTCTTCCCTATCGTCCCCTCCACCGATGCAGGTCGGCAGGTTCCGAAAAAGTCCGCTGGAAAAGGTCCGTTTGCCCATCATGGGCGCAGGAGCGACCGACCTGCGACCTGCTTCTTCGAGGGCGCTCCCGTGTCGCATTCTAACCCCCCCCCCCAGCCACCCATGGCGATATCAGGTCAGATGATCAGAAAGTGATCAAAAAAGAGCCTGATCAAAAAGGGGTTTGGCTAAGAGGAGAAGGCACCACTGGAAGGGATCAAAGCAAAGTGGGAGGAACAGCTGGGAGAGGTTATAGAGGAGGGGGTCTGGTGTGAGGTGCTCCGGAGAGTGAATGCCTCCATCTCGTGTGCAAGGTTGGGGCTGATACAGCTGAAGGTGGTATATAGAGCGCACCTCACGAGGGCGAGGATGAGCCAATTCTTTGAAGGAGTAGTGGATGTGTGTGAGCGTTGCGGGGGAGGCCCCGCTAATCACGTTCATATGTTTTGGTCCTGTCCAAAGCTAGAGGATTACTGGAAGGAGGTTTTAAGGATAATTTCTAAAGTGGTGCACGTGAAACTGGACCCGGACCCCCGGGAGGCCATAGTCGGGGTGTCGGACCAGCCAGGATTGGAAACGGATGCGGAGGCAGATATCATAGCCTTCGCCTCGTTGATCGCCCGAAGGCGGATCCTGATGGGTTGGAGAGCAACCTCTCCACCCTGTGCCCTGGCGTGGCGGGGGGACCTGTTGGAATTCTTGACTCTTGAGAAGGTTAAGTTTGAACTGAGGGGAAGGATGGAGGGGTTCTACAGTTCATGGGCATTATTCATTATGCACTTTCAAGAACTGGATAACATCGAACATTAGTTGGGGGGGGGGGGGTGGGAGGGTTGGGGGGGAGGGGGGCTGTGTGTAATCCCTGATTCCTTTTTGTCATTTGTTTATGCAAACATGCGGGCTGATGTTTGGGGTTTGGTGGGAGGATGGGATCGTTGTTATCGAAAAGGGGATTGACATATCTGTTACTGATTATTGTTTATTGTTGGTGGGTCTAAATTTGGGAAAAATGTGAAAAAGGAGGAAATAAAAATATTTAAAAAGAAAAAGGGGGTTGGCTTTGATGGGTGTAATAGAACATAGAGTGCAGAAGGAGGCCATTCGGCCCATCGAGTCTGCAGCGACCCACTTAAGCCCTCACTTCCACCCTATTCCCGTAACCCAATAACCCCACCTAACCTGTTTGGTCACTTTTGTAAGGGCCACGAAGATTCCAGCACGAGTTTTAAGGATACAAAGTAATTACATTTATTTACTATAACATATATACATAACAGTAGCAGTAACTTCCCTTGCTACATACTCCTTCCTGCTGGTTCCTGAACTGGCCAGCTTTATTTATACTAGGAGTTTACTAGTGGTTTCTCCACCCCCCTCATTGGGGAAGCTCATACTCCCACAGGATTGTGGGATAGTCATTAGTCCCCAGCCAATGGTAAGTAGGCAGGTTATAACATCCCTCCCCCCCCAAAGTCCAAGGAATCCACCGAAGACCCTGGCGAAGGAGGGCGTCGGACTCGTTTGGGCACAGGCCGGACACCATTTGCACGCGGCGCTGGATCAGGCGGCGTGTAACGAGACGGAGACCGGTGCTTCCGTGATGAACGGCGCAATGGTTGTACATCCACGGCCCGTGGACCCGAGGATTCCCCCTCTGATGCATCGTGTCTCCATCTCGGAGTCAGAGTCTGCTGCCTCCGTCATGTCAGCGTCTCTATCTCCATTTGGTCCCGTAACGACCTGCGCAGGCTTCGAGTGAGGCACCAGTGGAAGATTGTGAGGACTACCTTCCCTTGTCTCTGGTCTCTGCGGCTGTTGAAATGAGCTCCGGGGGCGGGAAATCTTTTGAGGGGATAGTCTTCTGGACCGAACCTGGTCTACATGTTTTCGCTGGAGATGACCCTGCATCTAGCCTGTCCAGTCCTGTTGGAACTTGAAAACGTTTCAATCAGATCTCCCCGCTTCCTTCGAAACTCCAGTTGAACCAATCTCTTCTCATAGGACAGTCCCACCAATCCCAGTAGCCAGCCTAATGAACCTCCAAAGCATCTTGGGGACGTATATCCTTCCTTGGGTAGGGAGACCAAAACTGCGCACTATACTCTGAGCGTGACCTCACCTGTCCTAATAACCCATCATGCGTCTCACTGTTAGATTCTGTTTGCCTGATTGCCGGATGAGGGTACAGCAGGACATAGATAGGTTGGAGACTTGCGCAGAGAAATGGCAAATGGAGTTTAATCCAGACAAATGTGAGGTAATGCATTTTGGTGGGTCTAACATAGAGGGGGAATATACCGTAAATGGCAAAACTCTTAGGAATATAGAAAGTCAGAGAGATCTGGGCAGATCCACAGATCTTTGAAAGTGGCAACACAAGTGAACAAGGGAGCCAAGAAAGCAGACGGAATGTTTGCCTTCATTGGACGGGGCATCGAGTATAAAAACTGGCAAGTCATGCTGTAGTTGTATAGAACCTTGGTAAGGCCGCACTTGGAATATTGCGCACAATTCTGGTCGCCACACTACCAGCAGGATGTGTGGGCTTTGGAGAGGGTGCAGAGGGGGTTTACCATTACCAGGTATGGAGGGTGTTAGCTATGCGGAGAGGCTGAATAGACTCGGACTGTTTTCATTAGAACGACGGAGGTTGAGGGGTGACCTGATAGAGGTCTACAGGATTATGGGGGGCACAAAGAACAAACAAAGAACAAAGAAATGTACAGCACAGGAACAGGCCCTTCGGCCCTCCAAGCCCGTGCCGACCATACTGCCCGACTAAGCTACAATCTTCTACACTTCCTGGGTCCGTATCCTTCTATTCCCATCCTATTCATATATTTGTCAAGATGCCCCTTAAATGTCCCTATCGTCCCTGCCTCCACTACCTCCTCCGGTAGTGAGTTCCAGGCACCCACTACCCTCTGCGTAAAAAACTTGCCTCGTACATCTACTCTAAACTTTGCCCCTCTCACCTTAAACCTATGCCCCCTAGTAATTGACCCCTCTACCCTGGGGAAAAGCCTCTGACTATCCACTCTGTCTATGCCCCTCATAATTTTGTATACCTCTATCAGGTCGCCCCTCAACCTCCTTCGTTCCAGTGAGAACAAACCGAGTTTATTCAATCGCTCCTCATAGCTTATGCCCTCCATACCAGGCAACATTCTGGTAAATCTCTTCTGCACCCTCTCTAAAGCCTCCACATCCTTCTGGTAGTGTGGCGACCAGAATTGAACACTATACTCCAAGTGTGGCCTAACTAAGGTTCTATACAGCTGCAACATGACTTGCCAATTCTTATACTCAATGCCCCGGCCAATGAAGGCAAGCATGCCGTATGCCTTCTTGACTACCTTCTCCACCTGTGTAGCCCCTTTCAGTGATCTGTGGACCTGTACTCCTAGATCTCTTTGACTTTCAATACTCTTGAGGGTTCTACCATTCACTGTATATTCCCTACCTGCATTAGCCCTTCCAAAATGCATTACCTCACATTTGTCCAGGTTAAACTCCATCTGCCATCTCTCCGCCCAAGTCTCCAGACAATCTAAATCCTGCTGTATCCTCAGACAGTCCTCATCGCTATCCGCAATTCCACCAACCTTTGTGTCGTCTGCAAACTTACTAATCAGACCAGTTACATTTTCCTCCAAATCATTTATATATACTACAAAGAGCAAAGGTCCCAGCACTGATCCCTGTGGAACACCACTGGTCACAGCCCTCCAATTAGAAAAGCATCCCTCCATTGCTACCCTCTGCCTTCTATGGCCTAGCCAGTTCTGTATCCACCTTGCCAGTTCACCCCTGATCCCGTGTGACTTCACCTTTTGTACTAGTCTACCATGAGGGACCTTGTCAAAGGCCTTACTGAAGTCCATATAGACAACATCTACTGCCCTACCTGCATCAATCATCTTAGTGACCTCCTCGAAAAACTCTATCAAGTTAGTGAGACACGACCTCCCCTTCACAAAACCGTGCTGCCTCTCACTAATACGTCCATTTGCTTCCAAATGGGAGTAGATCCTGTCTCGAAGAATTCTCTCCAGTAATTTCCCTACCACTGAAGTAAGGCTCACCGGCCTGTAGTTCCCGGGATTATCCCTGCCACCCTTCTTAAACAGAGGCACCCTTCTTAAACAGAGGCACGGTTGGGGCGGATGGGCAGGCACTCTTTCCCAGGGTGGAGGGGTCAGTCACCAGGGGGCATAGGTTTTAGGTCCGGGGGGGCCATGTTCAGAGGAGATGTGCGAGGTTTGTTTTTTACGCAGAGGGTGGTGAGTGCCTGGAACGCGTTGCCAGGGGAGGTTGTGGAAGCAGATACATTAACGGCGTTCAAAAGGCATCTCGACAAACACATGGATAGGATGGGTATAGAGGGGTACGGCACAAGGAAGTGCTGAGGGTTTTGGCTAAGGTTGGTATCATGACAGGCTTGGAGGGCCGAAGGGCCTGTTCCTGTGCTTGATTGTTCTTTGTTATTCGATTTACTTCACCTTGTGCTGCACTTTGGGGATATTTCAATACATTAAGAGTGTGACATGGATGCAGGTTTTTATTGTGGACCAATAACCATCAAGAATGAGGAGAAAATAGAAGCCTTCCTCCCTGTTACCTGGGGAAAAATTAATTTGAACTGCAAGTTTTTATTGAAAGTACATTGTGGAACCTCGATGTTTAATTGTGATGTGAAAATTCATTTTTCTCTTTAAAAAAAAAAAGACGCTGATTGCAATCTTAACTCTTCTCTAATTTTCCAGTCATAATCCTCAGAAGGTGGTTTAAGAGCTGATTAAAATCCTGGTCACGATCACGGTTCGTCCACTATTCCTTCCTCTGATAGTTTATGGTCCTTACTCTCTTTAAACCGGCTGGCACTCGCTCAAAAGGTTACAGATTTTCTCATCACTGGCTTGGAGTTCTTCTACTTTTACTTTTCACTAGAATTAAATGTTCAAGGTCAAGGGGAGACACTAGATTTAATTTTGCATTTATCATTGTTCGGCCGAGCGCAGGGCCCAACAAAAAGGTTGGATGCCAAGTGAAGCTCCGTCTGTGCAGCCAAATGAAGGTCCCCCACCTTCACTTCCCGTCTCAACATGTCCCCCAGAGAGTGGAGTGGGCCTATGGGTCAGGAAATCTCGATGACTTTTTCCTGCCTCAGCCCGGGGAGGGATGGCTCTCTCGTCACTGGGTCAGAAGGTCGGGGGGGGGGGGGGGGGGGGGGGGGCGGGGGCTCAAGCCGTGCCCCCGCACACTTGAACACGCAGGACCCCGAGAAACAGGAGCAGGAGTGGTCCATTCGGCCCATCGAGGCTGCTCCGCCGTCCGAGGCGGTCGCCGCTGATCCGGGGGCCACCAACACCCATGTTCCCGCCGCTCCCCATCTCCCGCCATTCCCTGAGAGACCAAAAAGCTCTCTGTCCCCGCAGCCCTCAAACGTTCTCGACGATGGAGCCTCTGGGGTTGAGAATTCCCAAAGATTCACCTACGACCCTTTGCCCTCATCCTGTCATTCGGATGAGACTTCGAACCAAGGCCTCAGCCTCCCTCTCAGGTTGACCGTAAAAGTCTTCACAGTTTTAATTGACAGAAGAGCGGGAGAGATTCCCTTGGTGTCTTGGCCGATATTTATCCCTCATTTTACATCACGAGTAACAGTTCATGTGGTCATTATCGCACATTTGTGGGACCTTACGCAAATGTTCTGCTCAGTTTCCAACATTACAACAGCGATCGGGCGTCAAAGAAGTACTTTGGGAGAGGCAGGCGCCATATAAATAGAGGTTCCAGCAAACGCCAGTTAATTCTGCAGGAAACGGGGACTGAAACCTTTACAGTATTTGGGACTAGACTTTCCATTTGCCAAGTGACGTGACAGGACGGATGCTTTGGGAGGAGACGGTGACGCAGTTGTAATGTCACTAGACTGGTAATCCAGAGGCCCAGATTAATGCTGTGGGGAACCCCACCAAGACAGCAGTTGGAATTTAAACCCAAATCAAATATAGTAATGGTGAAATGTAAAAGCCCATCTGGTTCACCGATGCTCCTTGAGGGAGGGAAATCTGCCCTCCTTACCCGGTCTGGCCTACACGTGACTCCAGACCCCACACAGCAATGGGGTTGACTCGTTACTGCCCCCCCCCCAAACCACCCACCTCGGAAACGGGCCGCGCGAGACGCTCAGTTCAAGGGGCAATTAGGGATGGACAACAAATGCTGGGCCCGGCCCACATGGGAAATGGGAAAAAGATGGGAGTACAGGGGAATCTTGGGTTGAAGTTGGGGTTGTATCGAGAAGACGTTTTCCCGTCCGTACCAGCAGCAGCCAATGGAGACAGCCAACGAATAAATCCAATTGGGAATTCAGGAGAAAGCTCTTGCCGCAGAGAAGTGGTGGGAATGTGGAACTTTCTCCCACGGGAAATGGTTGACCTTAAACACATTTGAAGGGCTGAGGGAGAAATGACGAAAGGTTGCATTTCTGTGATGCCTTTCATGACCTCCATATGAAGCGCAGTCGCTGTTCCAACGCGGGATAGGCGGCAGCCGATTAGTGCACAGCAAGCTCCCACGACCAGCGACAGCCGCTGAGCCACACCAGGCAGGAAGAGCGGGATGTGCTGATAGGACGGGAGGAGGACGGCAAGGGGATGGCTCAAAAGGATAGAATGGGCCAGTGGGACCAAATGGCCTGGTTTCTGCTCCCATTTTTCTTCACGTGGTTGGGGGAGCAGCCTATTCGGAAGACGCGCCTCGTGTACATCACAAAGATTGTCGGTAGATTAATCCTTTTGGGGAGGGGGGGGAGCGGGGGGCGAGGTGGTGATTGTGTAGCAGCCGTGGGTGCACCCTGATGTGGCTGAGGGTGGGGTATGGGAGGGGAGAGGGGGGTGGGTATGGTTGGTGGGTGGGGAGGTGGTTGGAATGCTGCTCCTTGTGTGGTTTTAGCTGATGGCCCACAATCCCAGTTCAGTCGCAGCAGGAGATTTCCAGATGGGATTTACCAGGAAACGGCTATTAATTAACTATTTGAGTGTGTGTGGGCTGAGAGTATTAATGGGGATCAATTAGGCTGTCTGGGCTGTCGGCACAGATAGTGCTGTGGTTTACTGGTATCAAATATGACAAATATTAACAGGTTTGTTTTAGCACACTGCTTTGACTTGTCTGCTCAGGAGCAAGTCTTTTTAGCAACAATTCATTACCATAGATTGAAATGTAAGTGACCCTACCAATCATATTTAGTAAGGAAGGTAACGTCACCAAAATCCCAGATGACCATAGGCTTTCCCCTTTGAGGGGGGAGAGCTGACTGGTGGCGATTTAACCGGAGGGTCACCACACCTCAGGCGAGGGGCAAGGTTGAGAAGGAGGGGCCTTCGTGACTAACCTCAGCCGGTACGGGGAATTGAACCCACGCTGTGACAGACCCGACCCCACAAGTACTGTCCCCCAGTGTTATACAGCGACAGACCCGTCCCCACCAGTACTGTACCCCAGTGTTATACAGTGACAGACACGTCCCCACCAGTACTGTACCCCAGTGTTATACAGTGACAGACCCGTCCCCACCAGTACTGTACCCCAGTGTTATACAGTGACAGACCCGTCCCCACCAGTACTGTACCCCAGTGTTATACAGCGACAGACCCGTCCCCACCAGTACTGTACCCCAGTGTTATACAGTGACAGACCCGTCCCCACCAGTACTGTATCCCAGTGTTATACAGTGACAGACCCGTCCCCACCAGTACTGTACCCTAGTGTTATACAGTGACAGACCCGCCCCCACCAGTACTGTACCCCAGTGTTATACAGTGACAGACCTGTCCCCACCAGTACTGTACCCCAGTGTTATACAGCGACAGACCCGTCCCCACCAGTACTGTACCCCAGTGTTACGCAGTGACAGACCTGTCCCCACCAGTACTGTACCCCAGTGTTATACAGTGACAGACCCGCCCCCACCAGTACTGTACCCCAGTGTTATACAGTGACAGACCCGTCCCCACCAGTACTGTACCCCAGTGTTATACAGCGACAGACCCGTCCCCACCAGTACTGTACCCCAGTGTTATACAGTGACAGACCCGTCCCCACCAGTAATGTACCCCAGTGTTATACAGTGACAGACCCGTCCCCACCAGTACTGTACCCAGTGTTATACAGTGACAGACCCGTCCCCACCAGTACTGTACCCCAGTGTTATACAGTGACAGACCCGTCCCCACCAGTACTGTATCCCAGTGTTATACAGTGACAGACCCGTCCCCACCAGTACTGTACCCCAGTGTTATACAGCGACAGACCCGTCCCCACCAGTACTGTACCCCAGTGTTACGCAGTGACAGACCTGTCCCCACCAGTACTGTACCCCAGTGTTATACAGTGACAGACCCGTCCCCACCAGTACTGTACCCCAGTGTTATACAGTGACAGACCCGCTCCCACTAGTACAGTACCCCAGTGTTATACAGTGACAGACCCGCTCCCACCAGTACTGTATCCCAGTGTTGTACAGTGACAGACCCATCCCCACCAGTACTGTACCCCAGTGTTATACAGTGACAGACCCGTCCCCACCAGTATTGTACCCCAGTGTTATACAGTGACAGACCCGTCCCCACCAGTACTGTATCCCAGTGTTACGCAGTGACAGACCCGTCCCCACCAGTACTGTACCCCAGTGTTATACAGTGACAGACCCGTCCCCACCAGTACTGTACCCCAGTGTTATACAGTGACTGACCCATCCCCACCAGTACTGTACCCCAGTGTTGTACAGTGACAGACCCGTCCCCACCAGTACTGTATCCCAGTGTTATACAGTGACAGACCCGTCCCCACCAGTACTGTACCCCAGTGTTACACAGTGACAGACCCGTCCCCACCAGTACTGTACCCCAGTGTTACGCAGTGACAGACCCGTCCCCACCAGTACTGTACCCCAGTGTTACGCAGTGACAGACCCGTCCCCACCAGTACTGTCACCCTCTGTAAAACAGCAACAGACTTCACCCAGCTTGTAACTCACTGCCAGTTATTCATTATTCTATATATAAACCACCTGAATCCCTAGATTAGATTCCAGCCTGTAACTCACTCTAAAGTATCTGCAGAATTTAATATGAAGATGGGTAAATAAATCATCTAAGTCTTTACTTTATAATGATTTAGCTCCGAGTCCCCATCCCCTCCCCCGCAACAGAAAAGACTGAGGAGAATAAAGCACGATCTGGATAACGCTCTCTAATCCAAACAAAATGTTCAGATGTCTTTCAACTGTAAACGCACAGTCCCTTGGAAGCTGTCGCCTTCTCATGATAAATATTGGAGCCCAGTTGGTTATTTTTTTGTTCAACAAATGATATGAAGAGTTTTTGTCAGGTCCAGGAACGGAGGCTTTTACGCCGTTTCACACGGTTATTTTAAGCTGAATCGTGTCTGTGAGGAAAAGCCACGTTCCAGAACATGTCTTCTAGAACAAGTCACTCGGTGAAATACAACAACTTGGCATCTGTTTGGCGTCTTTCACGTAGGACGCGCTCACCTCACAGGAACTTTGCCCAACAAATTGTGGCTTCTTACCTTGCGAAAATGTGCTTTATTCGTGTAATATCTGAAAGAGCATTATCGACATTTCAAAATGGCTGCCACACACACAGTGCAATAACATTCAGGATGTGATGCTAAGTCACGGAAGGAGCTTTTTGGTCAGGAAAACCCAAGTGATTGCGGGAAAGAGGGTCGGTTTTAGGAACATAGGAACACAGGAGAAGGCCGTTCGGCCCCTTGGGCCTGTCCCACCATTCAGTGAGATCATGGCCTGATCCGTGACCTAACTCCATATCCCTGCCTTTGGCCTATATCCCTTAATATCGTTCTTTGACACAAATCTATCTGGGCTGGATTCTTCGGCCGCGCAAGATTGCCACGGGCGGGATACAGACCATGTAGAGGTCCATTGACCTCAGGCGGGAATTTCCAAGCGCTGGGTGGTCGTGGCCAGAGAATCCCGTCCTCTATCTCAGATTTAAAATGAACAACTCATCTGGCTTCGACTGCTGTGTGTGGGAGAGAGTTCCAGACCTCTACCACCCTTTGAGTGAAGATGTTCTTCCTGACATTTCTCCTGAGCGGTTTAAACTATCCCACCAAGCTTTAGAATTTCCAACCAGTGGAAATAGTTTATCTTTATCTACCCTGTCTTTCCCTGTAAATATCTTGAATATTTTGGCCAGATCATCCCGTAACCTTCTGAAGTCCAGCGAAGGCAGGCCTCATTTGAGTAATCGCTTCTCGCAACTCGACCCTTGTAAATCCAAGTATCATTTTTGTAAATCTACGTTGCTCTCCTTCCAAGGTCGGTCTATCCTTCCCAAGGTGTGGTGCTCAGAGCTGCTCACGGTGGGTCCAGGTGGGGGTCTAACCAGGATTCTGTTTTAAGGTGTGTCTTAAATGGAGGCGAGAGCGAGGTGGAGGGATGTGGGGAAAAAATTCCAGGGCCCAGGAAACAAGCCACCAATACCGAGGCGCGTACAAAGTTTAAATTCATATCGCATTAGTTAGTGTTCATCTCACCTTGTTCCTTCTTCGCAAGGATTTAGGGTGGCACGGTGGCGCAGCGGTTAGCACTGCTGCCTCACGGCGCCGAGGACACGGGTTCGATCCCGGCCCCGGGTCACCGTCCGTGCGGAGTTTGCACATTCTCCCCGTGTCTGCGTGGGTCCCACCCCCACAACCCAGAGATGTGCAGGTTAGGTGGATTGGCCACGCTAAATTGCCCCTTAATTGGAAAGAAAATTGTTCTGATTTAGATTTGCTCTCCTGTTTAGCGAGTAGCCGTGCTAAAAATGACTGTAGCACAATCAATCACTCACGAGACGAGATGAGAAGGAGTCGAACGATGGCTTTATTACGCAGACTCGTTCCCCAGCAGCACAGTTACAGAATGCGGCTGCTGGGAGAGCCCGGGCTCTTATACTCCGCCTTACTGGGTGGAGCCAGCAGGCGGCTGATCCAATCGGGACCCAGTGTCTCTCCACCAATAGCCTCTTGGCATCACAGGGTACCTTAATACCCCTAATACATACCACCACATTCACCCCTTGTTAAAAAAGTACCCGGCGGGATAGTGGGCCGTATGGTGGTAGTGGTTTCCAGAGTCGGTACCTAGGATGCCGCTAACACGGCGGCTATGCTCAGATATCAACTACTAGTACTACTTACAATGCCGCTTTTACTGGGCAATCCAAAAAAATTATTTACAGAGGCATTTCTTGCTTTACTATACCGATTCGATGAGTCGAATGGGTGCCCTGGTTGTCCTCGCCGATCGTCTTAGCCCCGGTGGTGAGGCAGGTGCTGGTTCGGGCCTCGTTGTCTCTGGGAGCGTCGCGATGCCTCTTCCCGCTCCAATACCCCTATTCGGGGCCGGGGGAAGGACCGATCCACCCGGGAAGGGGGCGGCTGTGGGGTGCGCCGGTGGGAGGGAGGAGGTGATTGGTGTTGGGGGGGGGGGTGGCTCCAGAGGGGGTCACTGGTGTTGGGGGGTGAGTGGAGCTCAGGCGGGTGCCATGTCCCGCAGGGACACTGTGTCCTGTAGGCATATTGAGGGTTCGCGTGGAGGAGATGAACCGTCTCGACCAACGGGTCCGATTTGTGCGTCCACACATGCTTTCAGAGCAGGATGGATCCCGGGGCTGCCAGCCAGGTCGGAAGTGACGTTCCGGAGGAGGACCTCTAGGGAAGACGAGGAGGTGTTCGTGAGGTGTTTGATTCGTTGTTGTACAGAGCAGCGACCGGATGGAGTGGAAGGCGTCCAGGAGGACTTCCTGCCAGCGGGAAACTGGGAGACTTCTGGACCGTAGGGCCAGCAGGACGGTCTTCCAGACCGTTCCGTTCTCCCTCTCTGCCTGACCGTTCCCCCGGGGGTTGTAACTGGTCGTCCTGTTCGAGGTGATGCCCTGGCTGAGCAGGAATTGACGCAGTTCGTCGTTCATGAAGGAGGACCCCCTGTCGCTATGGATATACGCAGGGAAACCGAACAGTGTAAAGATGGTGCCGAGGGCTCTAATGACCGTGGTCATGTCGGGGCAGGGGATGGCGAATGTGAACCGGGAGTATTCGTCAATCACGTTCAGGAAGTACGCGTTGTGGTCAGTGGAGGGGAGGGGGCCTTTGAAGTCCAGACTGAGGCGCTCAAAGGGACGGGAAGCCTTTATCAGATGCGCTTTCTCTGGCCGGTAGAAGTGCGGCTTGCACTCTGCGCAGACCTGGCAGTTCCTGGTGGCGGTCCTGACCTCCTCGATGGAGTAGGGCAGGTTGCGGGTCTTTACGAAGTGATAGAACCGAGTGACCCCCGGGTGGCAGAGGTCCTCGTGGAGGGTTCAGAGACGGTCCACTTGTGTGTTGGCACATGTGCCGCGGGATAGGGCATCGGAAGGCTCGCTCAGCTTTCCGGGATGATACAAAATCTCATAGTTATAGGTGGAGAGTTCGATCCTCCAGCGCAAGATCTTGTCCCGCTGTGCATTATCGAACATGAAGGCAACCGACCGTTGGTCAGTGAGGAGAGTGAATCTCCTACCGGCCAGGTAATGCCTCCAGTGTCGCACAGCTTCCACTATGGCCTGGGCCTCCTTTTCCACTGAGGAGTGGCAGATTTCTGAAGCGTGGAGGGTGCGTGAAAAGAAGGCCACGGGCCTGCCCGCTTGGTTGAGGGTGGCCGCCAGAGCTACGTCTGATGCGTCGCTCTCGACTTGGAAGGAGAGGGACTCGGCGATCGCGTGCATCGTGGCCTTTGCGATATCCGCTTTGATGCGGCAGAAGGCCTGGCGGGCCTCTGTTGACAGGGGAAAAAACGTGGACTAGATTAGCGGACGGGCCTTGTCCGCGTAGTTGGGGACCCACTGGGCGTAATAAGAGAAAAAGCCCAGGCAGCGTTTCAGGGCCTTGGAGCAGTGGGGGAGAGGGAACTCCATGAGGGGGCGCATGCGTTCAGGGTCTGGGCCTATAACTCCATTTCGCACTACGTAGCCGAGGATGGCTAGACGGTCGGTGCTAAACACGCATTTCTCCCTGTTGTATGTGAGATTCAGGGCGTTTGCGGTCTGGAGGAATTTGCGGAGGTTGGCG
The DNA here is from genome assembly GCF_047496885.1 of Scyliorhinus torazame. Lineage (NCBI taxonomy): Eukaryota > Metazoa > Chordata > Chondrichthyes > Carcharhiniformes > Scyliorhinidae > Scyliorhinus > Scyliorhinus torazame. The sequence goes on from NW_027308826.1 coordinate 44,925, forward strand.
TCGTGGTCCTGCTGGTTGTGGCCGCAGATGGTGACGTTGTCAAGGTACGGAAACGTGGCCCGCAAACCGTACCGGTCAACCATTCAGTCCATCTCCCATTGGAAGACCGAGACCCTGTTAGTGACGCCGAATGGAACCCTTAAAAAGTGATAGAGCCGCCCATCTGCTTCAAAAGCAGTGTATTTGCGGTCGCTCGGGCGGATGGGGAGCTGGTGATAGGCGGATTTAAGGTCCATGGTGGAAAAGACCTTGTCCTGTGCAATCCGATTGACCATGTCGGATATGCGGGGGAGAGGGTACGCATCCAGCTGCGTGTACCTAGTGATGGTTTGACTATAGCCTATGACCATCCTCTGCTTCTCCCCGGCCTTTACAACTACCACCTGGGCTCTCCAGGGACTATTGCTGGCCTGGATTATGCCTTCCCTCAGCAGCCGCTGGACTTCTGATCGGATAAAAGATCGGGCCTGGGCGCTGTACCGTCTGCTCCTAGTGGTGACTGGTTTGCAATCCGGGGTGAGGTTCGCTAACAGGGAAGGCGGATCGACCTTGAGGGTCGCGAGGCTGCAGATAGTGAGTGGGGGTATAGGGCCGCCGAATGTAAACGTTAAACTCTGGAGGTTACACTGAAAATCCAACCCCAGGAGTGAGGCAGCGCAGAGGTGGGGGAGGACGTAAAGACGGTAGTTCTTGAACTCCCTTCCCTGCACCGTGGGGTTCGCGATGCAGAACCCTTTGATCTCTACCGAATGGGGCCCCGCCGCCAGAATTTTTTTTGATTACTCGGTTGGATCAGAAGGAAACAGCGTCTTACCGTATCAGGGTGTATAACACTCTCCGTGCTCCCAGAGTCGATCAGGCAGGGCGTCTCGTACCCGTTTATGAGTACCGTTGTTGTTGCTGTTTGGAGCGTTCGGGGCCGCGACTGGTCCAGGGTCACAGAAGCCAGTCGTAGTTGCTGCATCGGGGCGTTTTCTTCAGGCCCCGTGGGGCCGCCCATCCCAGGGTCCTTAGTCCTGGCGGCGTCCACGGGTCGCACACAGTCGGGGATGGACAAGATGGCGCCGCCCATTGATCGCACATGGCCGGAGGAGCACAAAATGGTGGCGCCCATCCCTCCCGCATGGAGTCCGGGACCCAAGATGGCGGCGCCCGTTGGCCGCACATGGATCGCTGGGGGGCTTGGGTTTGGGGTTCTCCCCCGGAGATTGCGGCTACCCCCCGGGCCTGGCACACTGCTAAAAAGTGCACCTTTTTGCCGCACCCTTTACAGAGGGCTGAGCGGGCCGGGCAGCGCAGTCGGGGGCGTTTTGCTTGCCTACAAAAGTAGCAGCGGGGCCCACCCGGGTGATCTGGCGCTCTGGCAGCACAGGCCTGCGGGGGAGCCAGGGGTTTGGTCGTGGCGGGGTTCCACGGTGCCCAAGGGGCTGCTGCGCGGTCGGGAGCGTAGGCACGGGCGTTTTGAGATGCCACATCGAGCGAGGCAGCGAGGGCCTGTGCCTCCTTGAGGCCTAGTGTGTCTCTTTCCAGCAATCGCTGCCGAATTTGGGATGAAAGCATACCTGCCACGAACGCATCTCGGACCAGCAGCTCTGTGTGTTCATCAGCCGAAACCAATGGGCAGTTGCAGTTTCTCCCCAGTATTAACAGCGCACTGTAGAATTCGTCCAGCGATTCCCCGGGGATTTGCTGTCTCGTCGCGAGCTGGTGGCGTGCGTAGACCTGGTTGATGGGCCGAACGTAGATTCCTATCAGCATGGCGAGCCCCGCCTGGAAATCGTCCGCGTCGTCTATGAGCGTGTAGATTTCAGGGCCCACCCTGGCATGCAGGAACTGCATCTTCTGTTCTTTTGTAGGTACGCCGGGGGCCGTTCGGAGGTATCCATGAAAACACGCTAACCAGTGTTTAGAAGTGGCCGCTGCGTTTGCCGCGTGGGGGATGATTCGCAGACACTCCGGCATGATTCGGAGCTCCATGTCCTTAAAAGTTTGCGTAATAAATTGTAGCACAATCAATTACTCACGAGACAAGATGAGAAGGAGTCGAACAATGGCTTTATTACGCAGACTTGTTCCCCAGCAGCTCAGTTACAGAATGCGGCTGCTGGGAGAACCCGGGCTCTTATACTCCGTCTTACTGGGTGGAGCCAGCAGGAGGCTGATCCAATCGGGACCCAGTGTCTATCCACAAATAGCCTCTCGGCATCACAGGGTACCGTAATAGCCCTAATACATACCACCACATTGACCTCCGGGACCCAAATCGGAATAAAATCGGACATGTGCACACGAGGGAGAAATGGGTAGAATGATATCTTGATGGGGCATATGTGGAGCGGTTGAGGACTCTGGGTCTGTACTCGGGAGTTTAGAAGGATGCGGGGGATCTTATTGAAACTTACAGGATACTGCGAGGCCTGGATAGAGTGAACATGGAGAGGATGTTTCCAAGGTAGGAGAGACCAGAGGCAGAGGACACGATCTCAGTCCGAAGGGACGATCCTTTAAAACAGAGATGAGGAGGAATTTCTTCAGCCAGAGGGTGGTGGATCTGTGGAACTCTTTGCCGCAGAAGGCTGTGGAGGCCAATTCACTGAGTGTCTTTAAGACAGAGATAGGTAGATTCCTGATCAATCAGGGGTTATGGGGAGAAGGCAGGAGAATGGGGATGAGAAACGTAGGAGCCGCGATTGAATGGCGGAGCAGACTCGATGGGCCGAATGGCTTAATTCTGCCCCTTTATCTTCTGGTCTGTAAACACCAGCATGGACCAGATTGGCTGAATGGCCTGTTTTCGGTGCTGTCATTTCGATCTAACAAAGCAAATGGGTGGGGGGGGCGGGGAGAAGAGGGTGCAGATACACAAGAGGAATTAGCGGAGGTGGTTACGGAGGTGGAGGTGGTTACGGAGGTGGGAGCGGCGTGGTGCAGGAAGCAATGCCACGTACTGTTGGCGAGGGCAGTGCTCAGTGGCCTTCCCTGCCCAAAGAGCTTCAACTGGCACTTCTAAATCGATGCGCCTATTGATTCATCTGATTTAAAATAAAAGCTGGTAATAATATCCAGAATAACTTATTATTTTAAAAAAATCTTTCATGGGGATATGGGCGTCGCTGGGCCAGGCCCACCATTTGTTGCCCGTACCTAATTTGAACCCGAACTGAGTGTCTCGCTCGGCCGTTTCAGAGGGGGGCAGTTAAGAGTCGACCACATTGCTGTGGGGCCTGGAGTCACGTGTAGGACAAACCGGGTAAGGGCGGCAGATTTCCTTCCCTAAAGGGGGCATTAGTGAACCAGATGGGTTTTGATAACCGTTCATGGCTCCCTTTATATTCCAGATTTTATTAACATATAATTATTAATTGAACTTAAATTCCACCAGCTGCCATGCTGGCATTTGAACCCGCGTCTCCCAGAACATTAGCCTGGGGCCCGGCTGAGGTTATCCATGAAGGCCCCGCCTTCTCCACCTTACCCCTCGCCTGAGGTGTGGTGACCCTCCGGTTAAATCGCCACCAGTCAGCTCTCCCCCCTCAAAGGGGAAAGCAGCCTATGGTCATCTGAGACTATGGCGACCGGTCTTTCGAGACAACGGTAGTTGCAACCATGGAACCTATTCCCTGAACCGAATTCTCAAGCCCTGCTGTAGTTATACCTCATGCAAATGTTTATTTAGAGCATGTTTATTATTAAAATACGATAAATCACGTTGCATAAGACAAACCCATTTTTTTGCCGTCGCAAATCATATTTTTGCACATATTTGGTATATAAGTTGGCTCTCTTTTTCTACCACAACATAATGCAGTCGCACTTGCTGTCAGCCTCCGATTTTCACCCCACAAGTCCCTGGGCAGAATTCTCCGGCTTGCCAGCCGTGTGTTTCTTGGCGCACCGGGAGTCGGTGCGGCGTTCGCTGGTGTTGGAGTCCTCTGCTCCTGCCACTGTCAATGGATTTACCCATGGGCAGGAGAGCGCGGACCCCCCCCCCCCCCCCAAGCCAACGGCTGGAGAACGCCAGCCCATGTTTTACTGACCTGGTACATTATGAGTGGGTGGAAAGGATGAAGCCCTGAAGGGGTTCCTGAGGGGGTGGAAGTGGAGAGGATGTTTCTGTCACGGGAGAATCGAGAGATCATTGTTTACAAATAAGGGGGTCGCCCACTTAGGATAGAGATGACGAGAAATTGTTTCCCTCAAAAGGCAGTGGAAGCAAAACCTTTGAATATTTTTTAAGGCAGAGGTGGATAGATTCTTGATTAATGGGGGGGGGGGAAGGGGGGTGAAAGGGGCAATTTAGCGCGGCCAATCCACCTACCCTGCACATCTTTGGGTTGTGGGGGTGAAACCCACGGGGAGAATGTGCAAACTCCACGCGGACAGTGACCCAGAGTCGGGATCGAACCTGGGGACCTCGGCGCCCTGAGGCAGCAGTGCTAACTACTATGCCGCCTTGCTGCCCCGGGAATGTGAGGTTGAGATTACAATCAGGTCAGCCATGATTTTACTGCATGGCGGGAGAGGCTCGAGGGGCAGAGTGGCCCACTCCTATTCCACCTTTCAGCAGGTGTTTGCTTTGGATGCTGATGACAATTCAAAATGGCGGCAACCCACGTCCATTTTTCCTCGGCGTACAAGTTGACCCCAGTCCTGTGGAGAGATTGGAGGCTTCAAAGATTGACTTATGCACCAACATCTAGGGTAATTGTTTGAAACCACAAAGTGCCTCATTATGATTAAATTTTTTAAAAAAAATTTAGAATAGCCAATTATTTTTATTTTTCGAATTCGGGCAATTTAGCGCGGCCAATCCACCTACCCTGCACATCTTTGGGTTGTGGGGGTGAGACCCACGCAGAGACGGGGAGAATGTGCAAACTCCACACGGACAGTGACCCAGGGCCGGGATTCGAACCCGGGTCCTCGACGCCGCAGTCCCAGTGCTAACCCCTGCGCCACCTGCTGCCCTGATTAGATTTTTTATCCCCGGGGATTAAAACCTGGTTCTTCCCTTGATTTAATTTTATTTTTAGCCTTTTCTAATGTTAATTGTCATCCACCTGGAAAAGATCGGGAGGAGCACGTGAGCCTCGATTTCATCAGAAGCCTGCAGATCGGACCTCGAACCCCCAACCTTGCTGAGCCAGAGGCGAAGAACCAAGACTCTGACACACGGAGGGTTTCGCGGTATCGGTTTCAAAACCAGCTCTAGGTTGTCCGAACAAGTGGTATCTCCCTCTGTTAGGCCCTGTTAATGCACACATGGAGGATTTGGGAACGGGGGGGGGGGGGTTTACAGCTGTAGATTTTAATTATAGCTCCCAGCTGGTGGAGTTTCGGATGTGCCACGCTTGTGTCAGTTTTATGCTAATCTACCCGAGAGTTTGGGGACGTTGAAACCCACATGACAAACCCACTCCGGAGAGGTACTCCGTTTGTTTTCCCATTCATTCCCAGTTTTGATTCCTGCAAAGTGTGAGTTTGTGGCCTAGATGCCATGATATTACCAGAGCATTTTCACACACACACACACACACACACACACACCACCCAATACACACCAGGTTTGCCAATACGCCGCGGGGAAGGCGGCACTGTCGGTGGATCTAACCCATAGTCTCAGTAATGACGACCATGATTGTTGTCATCTATTGTCGTCAAGACCCGTCTGGGTCACTGATGCCCCATTGGAGAAGGAAATCTGCCATCCTTACCCGGTCTGGCCTACAAGTGACTCCAGACCCACAGTGATGTGATTCTTCGTCGCCCTCTGAAATGGCCCAGCGAGATACTCTGTTCAAAGGGCAATTAGGGATGGGCAACAAATGCTTCCCCGCCCACGAAAAAGCCCGACTCGGTGTCGCGCGGAGATCACGTGACGGAATCAGCATCCTGGTGGTTACCATTGATCAGAAACTGAACTGGACGAGCCATATTAACACTGTGGCTACCAGCCAAAGGCTAGGAATCCTACGGTGAGTAACTCACCTCCTGAGCCCCCCGCCCCCAAAGCCTGTCCACCATCTACAAGCCAGGAGTGCGATGGAATACTCTCCACTTGCCTGGATGAGTGGAGCTCCAACAACAACACAAGAAGCTCGACACCATCCAGGACAAAGCAGCCCCGCTTGATTGTTCCCGCTTCCACAAACATTCACTCCCTCCACCACCGACGCACAGTGGCAGCCGTGTGTACCGTCTACAAGATGCCACTGCAGCAACTCACCAAGGCTCCTTCGACAGCACCTTTCAAACCCACGATCACTACCATCTAGAAGGGCGAGGGCAGCAGATACCTGGGGACCCCACCACCTGGAAGTTCCCCTCTAAATCACTCATCACCCTGATTTGGAAATATATCGGCCGTTCCTTCAGTGTCGCTGGGACAAAAACCCGGAACCCCCTCCCTAACAGCACTGTGGGTGTACCTGCACCTGAAGGACTGCGGCGGCTCAAGAGGGCGGCTCGCCCACCACCTTCTCAAGGGCAACTAGGAATGGGCAATAAATGCTCGGCCCTCACCAGCGACGCCCACATCCCGTAAATGAATAAAAAGAAAGATTAAATATCTGGGCGGCCGACAAAACGACGTGATCAGTGCTCCGACCAGTTGAGGTGATGCCCACCCGGGATGCAGAGCTGGAGGAAAGGACATTGGTTGTGAGCCAAGGTTACGCTCAGCTGAGGGTGGCTGGATGCTGGCTTAGCGACTAATTAGTGTTATGAACGTTGCTAATTAGTGTCAAATTGAATTGGTGGTTACTGGGCAGACTGTGGTGAATTGGCGGTGTGGTGCGCTGTGGAATTCCGTCCCCCCCGAGAGCAACTGACAGGGGAAGGAATTGTTCAGGCTCCAGAGTGAAATTTAATGGGGACAGATTCATTCCCTCTCACTCAGTGTCACACTCAATCAGCTTTCACAGTTGACGGGACTCTGATATGATTTGAGACCAGATTGACCACCTTGATGGTAAAGCTTGATGGAGCAGAGCCCCGTAGCTGCTAATCCCGCGTGGATTATTTTGAACCCAACACTGTGCCAGCACATTCAATGAACATAGAACATAGAGTGCAGAAGGAGGCCATTCGGCTCATCGAGTCTGCACCGACCCACTTAAGCCCTCACTTCCACCCTGTCCCCATAACCCAATAACCCCTCCTGACCTTTTTGGTCACTAAGGGCAATTTATCACGGCCGATCCACCTCACCTGCACGTCTTTGGACTGTAGGAGGAAACCGGAGCACCCGGAGGAAACCCACGCACACACGGGGAGAACGCGTAGGGCAGCATTGTGGATAGCACAATTGCTTCACAGCTCCAGGGTCCCAGGTTCGATTCCGGCTTGGGTCACTGTCTGTGTGGAGTCAGCACATCCTCCCGTGTGTGCGTGGGTTTCCTCCGGGTGCTCCGGTTTCCTCCCACAGCCCAAAGATGTGCAGGTTAGGTGGATTGGCCGTGCTGAATCGCCCTTAGTGTCCAAAATTGCCCTTAGTGTTGGGTGGGGTTACTGGGTTATGGGGATAGGGTGGAGGTGTTGACCTTGGGTAGGGTGCTCTTTCCAAGAGCCGGTGCAGACTCGATGGGCCGAATGGCCTCCTTCTGCACTGTAAATTCTATGATAATCTATGATAACGTGCAAACGCCGCAGACACAGTGGCCCAGCACTGAAGCCACAGTGCTATCCACTTGTGCTGCCCTAACAATGCACAGGCACACGCAAACGGACAAGCACATGCAAATGCACAGGTATGCACATGTACGCACACATATTCGCACATACGCGCGCACACAAACACGTGCACAAACACACGCACAAACACACACGAACACACACACACAAACACACACATAGGAACACACACACACACGAACACACAGACAGACTCACACGCAAAGCTACACCCACATTCTTCACTTCTATAACGGATTGGTTTCAAAATATCTGAACACAGATTCCGAAACGAGGCTTATTTTTAAAAGAACCAGCTTGATTTTGGCAAATAAAGGAAAATAAAATTAATTCTCACTGCAATGAAAAGTTTCATCCGTCCCCCGAGCGAGGAATTATTTTGGCAACAGGTGCCGTTGATATTTAACGGAAGTGTGTGAGTAACATTGTTAAGGCCGGGGAGAGAGTTGCTGATGACAGGGATCGACGCCGTTAGTTAAGAGGGAAGATGAGAGATACGGGGCAGTGTTGAACAGCACAGACTCGGAGGAAATCTTTTTGAGATGCTCAAATTGCAAATTGATCCGAGGCAGTAAAATTCGAGAAAGGTTTTGTCGGATAGCTGTTGTTAAAGAGAGGAATAGATTCAAGATCAACACTGAAAATGAAAGATTTTTATGAAGTGAGTTCCTCAACCATTGTAAAATAGGTTTATCAAACCCGGTGCTGTACCTGTCCTGGGAGTGTTTGATGGGGCAGTGTAGAGGGAGCTTTACTCTGTGTCTAACCCCGTGCTGTACCTGTCCTGGGAGTGTTTGATGGGGACAGTGTAGAGGGAGCTTTACTCTGTGTCTAACCCCGTGCTGTACCTGTCCTGGGAGTGTTTGATGGGGACAGTGTAGAGGGAGCTTTACTCTGTATCTAACCCGGTGCTGTACCTGTCCTGGGAGTGTTTGATGGGGACAGTGTAGAAGGAGCTTTACTCTGTATCTAACCCCGTGCTGTACCTGTTCTGGGAGTGTTTGACGGGGACAGTGCAGAGTGAGCTTTACTCTGTATCTAACCCCGTGCTGTACCTGTTCTGGGAGTGTTTGATGGGGACAGCGTAGAGTGAGCTTTACTCTGTATCTAACTCCGTGCTGTACCTGTTCTGGGAGTGTTTGATGGGGACAGTGTAGAGGGAGCTTTACTCTGTATCTAACCCCGTGCTGTACCTGTCCTGAGAGTGTTTGATGGGGACAGTGTAGAGGGAGCTTTACTCTGTATCTAACCCCGTGCTGTACCAGCCCTGGGAGTGTTTGTTGGGGACAGTGTAGAGGGAGCTTTACTCTGTGTCTAACCCCGTGCTGTACCTGTCCTGGGAGTGTTTGATGGGGACAGCGTAGAGTGAGCTTTACTCTGTATCTAACCCCGTGCTGTACCTGTCCTGAGAGTGTTTGATGGGGACAGTGTAGAGGGAGCTTTACTCTGTATCTAACCCCGTGCTGTACCTGTCCTGAGAGTGTTTGATGGGGACAGTGTAGAGGGAGCTTTACTCTGTATCTAACCCCGTGCTGTACCAGCCCTGGGAGTGTTTGTTGGGGACAGTGTAGAGGGAGCTTTACTCTGTATCTAACCCCGTGTTGTACCTGTCCTGGGAGTGTTTGTTGGGGACAGTGTAGAGGGAGCTTTACTCTGTGTCTAACCCCGTGCTGTACCTGTCCTGGGAGTGTTTGATGGAGACAGTGTAGAGGGAGCTTTACTCTGTATCTAACCCCGTGCTGTACCTGTCCTGGGAGAATTTGATGGGGACAGTGTAGAGGGAGCTTTACTCTGTATCTAACCCCGTGCTGTACCTGTCCTGGGAGTGTTAGATGGGGACAGTGTAGAGGGAGCTTTACTCTGTATCTAACCCCGTGCTGTACCTGTCCTGGGAGTGTTTGATGGGGACAGTGCAGAGTGAGCTTTACTCTGTATCTAACCCCGTGCTGTACCTGTCCTGGGAGTGTTTGATGGGGACAGTGTAGAGGGAGCTTTACTCTGTATCTAACCCCGTTCTGTATCCTGTCCTGGGAGTGTTTGATGGAGACAGTGTAGAGGGAGCTTTACTCTGTATCTAACCCCGTGCTGTACCTGTCCTGGGAGAATTTGATGGGGACAGTGTAGAGGGAGCTTTACTCTGTATCTAACCCCGTGCTGTACCTGTCCTGGGAGTGTTTGATGGGGACAGTGTAGAGGGAGCTTTACTCTGTATCTAACCCCGTGCTGTACCTGTGCTGGGAGTGTTAGATGGGGACAGTGTAGAGGGAGCTTTACTCCGTTTCTAACCCCGTGCTGTACCTGTCCTAGGAGTGGTTAATGGGGACAGTGTAGAGGGAGCTTTACTCTGTATCTAACCCCGTGCTGTACCTGTCCTGGGAGTGTTTGATGGGGACAGTGTAGAGGGAGCTTTACTCTGTATCTAACCCCGTGCTGTACCTGTGCTGTGAGTGTTAGATGGGGACAGTGTAGAAGGAGCTTTACTCCGTTTCTAACCCCGTGCTGTACCTGTCCTGGGAGTGTTTGATGGGGACAGTGTAGAGGGAGCTTTACTCTGTATCTAACCCCATGCTGTACCTGTCCTGGGAGAATTTGATGGGGACAGTGTAGAGGGAGCTTTACTCTGTATCTAACCCCGTGCTGTACCTGTCCTGGGAGTGTTTGATGGGGACAGTGTAGAGGGAGCTTTACTCTGTATCTAACCCCGTGCTGTACCTGTGCTGGGAGTGTTAGATGGGGACAGTGTAGAGGGAGCTTTACTCTGTATCTAACCCCGTGCTGTACCAGCCCTGGGAGTGTTGTTGGGGACAGTGTAGAGGGAGCTTTACTCTGTATCTAACCCCGTGCTGTACCTGTCCTGGGAGTGTTTGTTGGGGACAGTGTAGAGGGAGCTTTACTCTGTATCTAACCCGGTGCTGTACCTGTCCTGGGAGTGTTTGATGGGGACAGTGTAGAAGGAGCTTTACTCTGTATCTAACCCCGTGCTGTACCTGTTCTGGGAGTGTTTGACGGGGACAGTGCAGAGTGAGCTTTACTCTGTATCTAACCCCGTGCTGTACCTGTTCTGGGAGTGTTTGATGGGGACAGCGTAGAGTGAGCTTTACTCTGTATCTAACTCCGTGCTGTACCTGTTCTGGGAGTGTTTGATGGGGACAGCGTAGAGTGAGCTTTACTCTGTATCTAACCCCGTGCTGTACCTGTCCTGAGAGTGTTTGATGGGGACAGTGTAGAGGGAGCTTTACTCTGTATCTAACCCCGTGCTGTACCAGCCCTGGGAGTGTTTGATGGGGACAGTGTAGAGGGAGCTTTACTCTGTATCTAACCCCGTGCTGTACCTGTCCTGGGAGTGTTTGATGGAGACAGTGTAGAGGGAGCTTTACTCTGTATCTAACCCCGTGCTGTACCTGTCCTGGGAGAATTTGATGGGGACAGTGTAGAGGGAGCTTTACTCTGTATCTAACCCCGTGCTGTACCTGTCCTGGGAGTGTTAGATGGGGACAGTGTAGAGGGAGCTTTACTCTGTATCTAACCCCGTGCTGTACCTGTCCTGGGAGTGTTTGATGGAGACAGTGTAGAAGGAGCTTTACTCTGTATCTAACCCCGTGCTGTACCTGTGCTGGGAGTGTTAGATGGGGACAGTGTAGAGGGAGCTTTACTCCGTTTCTAACCCCGTGCTGTACCTGTCCTGGGAGTGGTTAATGGGGACAGTGTAGAGGGAGCTTTACTCTGTATCTAACCCCGTGCTGTACCTGTCCTGGGAGTGTTTGTTGGGGACAGTGTAGAGGGAGCTTTACTCTGTATCTAACCCCGTGCTGTACCTGTCCTGGGAGTGTTTGATGGGGACAGTGTAGAGGGAGCTTTACTCTGTATCTAACCCGGTGCTGTACCTGTCCTGGGAGTGTTTGATGGGGCAGTGTAGAGGGAGCTTTACTCTGTATCTAACCCCGTGCTGTACCTGTCCTGGGAGTGTTTGATGGGGACAGTGTAGAGGGAGCTTTACTCTGTATCTAACCCCGTGCTGTACCTGTCCTGGGAGAATTTGATGGGGACAGTGTAGAGGGAGCTTTACTCTGTATCTAACCCCGTGCTGTACCTGTCCTGGGAGTGTTTGATGGAGACAGTGTAGAGGGAGCTTTACTCTGTATCTAACCCCATGCTGTACCTGTCCTGGGAGAATTTGATGGGGACAGTGTAGAGGGAGCTTTACTCTGTATCTAACCCCGTGCTGTACCTGTCCTGGGAGTGTTTGATGGGGACAGTGTAGAGGGAGCTTTACTCTGTATCTAACCCCGTGCTGTACCTGTGCTGGGAGTGTTAGATGGGGACAGTGTAGAGGGAGCTTTACTCCGTTTCTAACCCCGTGCTGTACCTGTCCTAGGAGTGGTTAATGGGGACAGTGTAGAGGGAGCTTTACTCTGTATCTAACCCCGTGCTGTACCTGTCCTGGGAGTGTTTGATGGGGACAGTGTAGAGGGAGCTTTACTCTGTATCTAACCCCGTGCTGTACCTGTGCTGTGAGTGTTAGATGGGGACAGTGTAGAAGGAGCTTTACTCCGTTTCTAACCCCGTGCTGTACCTGTCCTGGGAGTGTTTGATGGGGACAGTGTAGAGGGAGCTTTACTCTGTATCTAACCCCGTGCTGTACCTGTCCTGGGAGAATTTGATGGGGACAGTGTAGAGGGAGCTTTACTCTGTATCTAACCCCATGCTGTACCTGTCCTGGGAGAATTTGATGGGGACAGTGTAGAGGGAGCTTTACTCTGTATCTAACCCCGTGCTGTACCTGTCCTGGGAGTGTTTGATGGGGACAGTGTAGAGGGAGCTTTACTCTGTATCTAACCCCGTGCTGTACCTGTGCTGGGAGTGTTAGATGGGGACAGTGTAGAGGGAGCTTTACTCCGTTTCTAACCCCGTGCTGTACCTGTCCTGGGAGTGTTTGATGGGGACAGTGTAGAGGGAGCTTTACTCTGTATCTAACCCCGTGCTGTACCTGTCCTGGGAGTGTTTGATGGAGACAGTGTAGAGGGAGCTTTACTCTGTATCTAACCCCATGCTGTACCTGTCCTGGGAGAATTTGATGGGGTCAGTGTAGAGAGAGCTTTACTCTGTATCTAACCCCGTGCTTTACCTGTCCTGGGAGTGTTTGATGGGGACAGTGTAGAGGGAGCTGTACTCTGTATCTAACCCCGTGCTGTACCTGTGCTGGGAGTGTTAGATGGGGACAGTGTAGAGGGAGCTTTACTCCGTTTCTAACCCCGTGCTGTACCTGTCCTGGGAGTGTTTGATGGGGACAGTGAAGAGGGAGCTTTATTCTGTATCTAACCCTGTGCTGTACCTGTCCTGGGAGTGTTTGATGGGGACAGTGTAGAGGGAGCTTTACTCTGTATCTAACCCCGTGCTGTACCTGTCCTGGGGGTGTTTGATGGGGACAGTGTAGAGGAAGCTTTACTCTGTATCTAACCCCGTGCTGTACCTGTCCTGAGAGTGTTTGATGCGTACCCCCTTTCTCGCATCGCAGAGAAGGTCAATCGGATCGCCCAATACCGAGTATTTTCCACGGTCGACCTCAAATCCGCCTACCACCAGCTCCCCATCCGACCAAAAGACAGCCCCTATATTGCCTTCGAAACAGCTGGCCGGCTCTTCCTCAGGGTCCCCTTCGGCGCCACAAATGGGATCTCCGTCTTTCAAAGGGTGATGGACCAGTACGGTTTGCGGGCTACATTCCCGTACTTGGACAATGTCACCATCTGAGGCCATGACCAGCAGGACCATGACGCTAACCTCGAAAATTTCCTCCAGACCGCCCAAGCCCTTAACCTGACCTATAATGAGGAAAATGTGTTTTCTACACAACCCGGCTGGCCATCCTCGGCTATGTCGTGGAAGACGGGGTCCTAGGTCCCGACCCCGACCGCATGCGCCCCCTAAAGGAACGTCCCCTCCCCCGCAGCCTCAAGGCCCTCAAACAGTGCTTCGGGCTCTTCTCCAACTATGCCCAGTGGGTCCCCAAATATGCGGACAAAGCCTGCCCACTCATAAAGACCACCACATTTCCCCTCTCGGCTGAGGCTCGATTGGCCTTCAACCGCATCAAGGCCGATATCATCAAGGCCGATATCATCAAGGTCGCTATGCGCGCGGTGGACGAAACTATTCCCTTTCAGGTACAGAGCGATGCGTCAGACATCGCCCTGGCTGCTACCCTCAACCAGGCAGGCAGACCAGTAGTGTTCTTCTCCCGGACCCTCACCGCCTCCGAGATTCGACACTGCAGTCGAGAAGGAGGCACAAGCCATTGTGGAGGCTGATCGGCACTGGAGGCACTACCTCGCCGGTAGGAGGTTCACCCTCGTCACTGACCAACGGTCGTTCGCCTAAATTTTCGAAAACACGCAACGGGGCAAAATAAAAAACGATAAAATTTTGAGGTGGAGGATCGAACTCTCCACCTACACGTACGATATCAAGTATCGTCCAGGGGAGCTGAACGAGCCCCCAGATGCCCTGTCCTGTGGCACATGCGCCAATGCGCAGGACGACCGCCTGCAAGCCATCCACAATGACCTCTGCCACCCGGGGGTTACCCAGCTCGTCCACTTTATCAAGTCCCGCAACCTACCTTACTCAACCAAGGAGGTCAAGGCCATGGTCAGGGCCTGCCAGGTCTGTGCGGAGTGCAAACCGCACTTCTACCGGCCAGACAAGGTTCGGCTTGTGAAGGCCTCGGGGCCCTTTGAGCGACTGAGCGTGGACTTCAAGTGGCCCCTCCCGTCCACCAATCGTTATGCCTATTTCCTCACCGTGATCGATGAGTTCTCCCGTTTCCCATTCGCCATTCCCTGCACCGACATGACCTCAGCCACCGTGATTAAGGCACTGCACAGCATCTTCACCCTATTCGGTTTCCCCGCTTATATCCACAGCAACCGGGTTACATCGTTCATGAGCGATGAACTGCGTCAGTATCTGCTCAGCAAAGGCATCGCCTCGAGCAGAACGACCAGTTATAACCCACGGGGAAACGGGCAGGTGGAGAGGGAGAACGTGACCGTGTGGAAGGCTGTCCTTCTGGCCCTACGGTCGAGAAGTCTCCCACCTACCCACTGGCAGGAGGTCCTGCCCGATGCCCTACACTCCATTAGGTCACTCCTCTGCACGGCCACAAATGAGACCCCTCACAACCGATTGTTTGTCTTCCCCAGGAGGTCTACCTCCGGGGTCTCGCTTCCACCTTGGCTGACGGCTCCGGGACCTGTTCTTCTCCGGAGGCACACAAGGAGCCATAAAACGGACCCCCTGGTCGAGAAGGTCCGATTACTCCACGCCAACCCCAGTTACGCCTACGTTGAGTACCCCGACGGCAGGCAAGATACGGTTTCCCTCCGGGACCTGGCACCCGCTGGATCCCCCACTACAGACGCCCCTTCCCGCGCCGCTCCACTGCAGGACCCGGCGCCCCCTACAACACCCCCCCCCCCCTTCCGGCCCTACCCCCCCGTTGGTGAGCACCTACCGCGCGCGCCCCCTAACGCCCCCCCTCTACACTACCCCCAGCCCTACCTATTCCCCCTGCGCCCCATTCCCCTGCCACGACCCGGACCAAGGCTCCGACCGCTGTGCTCCCGGACGCACCCTCAACCAAGACGTCCGTGTCCGCCGCACCACCGCCCGAGCTGAGGAGATCGATGAGGACGATCCGGCCACCCAGACAAATGAACTTATGGCACTTCACCCCGCCGGACTCTTTTTTTAAACAGGGGGTGAATGTGATGAACGGTTACTGTAACACTGTACCCTTGTCATCATGTAAGGTGATGTCCCCTATAAGACCGGGCTTGGAACCCTGGGGACTTCGCCTCCGGCTCCGCCCATCTGGGAGCCGTAAATAAGGGGCCGCCTTGTGGGCGGCGTCTCTGTTAGCACCCGTCTCGGCACCAGGCTGGTTCTTGGCTTGTTAAAGCCTTCATAACCGTTTACACTCGAAGCGTCGTTATTGAGGGTACCTCACTCTGTATCTAACCCCGTGCTGTACCTGTCCTGGGAGTGTTTGATGGAGACAGTGTAGAGGGAGCTTTACTCTGTATCTAACCCCGTGCTGTACCTGTCCTGGGAGTGTTTGATGAGGACAGTGTAGAGGGAGCTTTACTCTGTATCTAACCCCGTGCTGTACCTGTCCTGGGAGTGTTTGATGGGGATAGTGTAGAGGGAGCATTACTTTGTATCTAACCGCGTGCTGTACCTGTCCTGGGAGTGTTTTGATGGGGACAGTGCAGAGGGAGCTTTACTCTGTATCTAACCCCGTGCTGTACCTGTCCTGGGAGTGTTTGATGGGGACAGTGTAGAGGGAGCTTTACTCTGTATCTAACCCCGTGCTGTACCTGTCCTGGGAGTGTTTGATGGGGACAGTGCAGAGGGAGCTTTACTCTGTATCTAACCCCGTGCTGTACCTGTCCTGGGAGTGTTTGATGGGGACAGTGCAGAGGGAGCTTTACTCTGTATCTAACCCCGTGCTGTACCTGTCCTGGGAGTGTTTGATGGGGACGGTGTAGAGGGAGCTTTACTCTGGATCTAACAGCAGTCGATTTCGGTGGCGTGAGAGCAGCTGGTTAGTCAGTTTCAGCGGGAGCATTGCGGAAGGAGGGTGCTGGGAGGTAAGTCAACCTTTAAAAGCACTTCTCTTTGCAGGGGCAGGCCAGTCGATTTCAGCGGCGTGAGAGCAGCTGGTGAGTGGTGAGTCAGTTTCAGCAGGAGCTGAGACTTTTTCTCTTTTCTTTAAATTAGTTTTTTAGGCGGGATCAGGAAGTCGACCCGCGGACGTCTGGGAAGACCCTCACCAATAAATTCTCCCACCCGCCCTCCTCCTCTAACCTAATAATAAAACCCATTGGTCTGAGGTAAGTACCATATTTTTATTATATTATTATTATTTTTTATAAAAATTTAATTTAGTTGTTAGCCAGATCTTGGTAGAAAGTTGGAGGAATGGCAGGGAAGGGAGTGCAATGTTCCTCCTGCAGGATGTTTGAGGTGAGGGATGCAGTTAGTGTCCCTGCTGATTTTACCTGCAGGAAGTGCTGCCATCTCCAGCTCCTCCAAGACCGAGTTAGGGAACTGGAGCTGGAGTTGGAAGAACTTCGGATCATTCGGGAGGCAGAAGGGGTCATAGATAGCAGCTTCAGGGAATTAGTTACACCAAAGATTGGAGATAGGTGGGTAACTGTAAGAGGGACTGGGAAAAAACAGTCAGTGCAGGGATCCCCTGCGGTCGTTCCCCTGAGAAACAAGTATACCGCTTTGGATACTTGTGGGGGGGACGACTTACCAGGGGTAAGCCATGGGGTACGGGCCTCTGGCACGGAGTCTGTCCCTGTTGCTCAGAAGGGAAGGGGGGAGAGGAGCAGAGCATTAGTAATTGGGGACTCTATAGTCAGGGGCACAGATAGGAGATTTTGTGGGAGCGTGAGAGACTCACGTTTGGTATGTTGCCTCCCAGGTGCAAGGGTACGTGATGTCTCGGATCGTGTTTTCCGGGTCCTTAGGGGGAGGGGGAGCAGCCCCAAGTCGTGGTCCACATTGGCACCAACGACATAGGTAGGAAAGGGGACAAGGATGTCAGGCAGGCTTTCAGGGAGCTAGGATGGAAGCTCAGAACTAGAACAAACAGAGTTGTTATCTCTGGGTTGTTGCCCGTGCCACGTGATAGTGAGATGAGGAATAGGGAGAGAGAGCATTTAAACACGTGGCTACAGGGATGGTGCAGGCGGGAGGGTTTCAGATTTTTGGATAACTGGGGCTCTTTCTGGGGAAGGTGGGACCTCTACAGACAGGATGGTCTACATCTGAACCTGAGGGGCACAAATATCCTGGGGGGGAGATTTGTTAGTGCTCTTTGGGGGGGTTTAAACTAATGCAGCAGGGGCATGGGAACCTGGATTGTAGTTTTAGGGTAAGGGAGAATGAGAGTATAGAGGTCAGGAGCACAGATTTGACGTCGCAGGAGGGGGCCAGCGTTCAGGTAGGTGGTTTGAAGTGTGTCTACTTCAATGCCAGGAGTATACGAAACAAGGTAGGGGAACTGGCAGCGTGGGTTGGTACCTGGGACTTCGATGTTGTGGCCATTTCGGAGACATGGATAGAGCAGGGACAGGAATGGATGTTGCAGGTTCCGGGGTTTAGGTGTTTTAGTAAGCTCAGAGAAGGAGGCAAAAGAGGGGGAGGTGTGGCGCTGCTAGTCAAGAGCAGTATTACGGTGGCGGAGAGGATGCTAGATGGGGACTCTTCTTCCGAGGTAGTATTGGCTGAAGTTAGAAACAGGAAAGGAGAGGTCACCCTGTTGGGAGTTTTTTATAGGCCTCCTAATAGTTCTAGGGATGTAGAGGAAAGGATGGCGAAGATGATTCTGGATATGAGCGAAAGTAACAGGGTAGTTATTATGGGAGACTTTAACTTTCCAAATATTGACTGGAAAAGATATAGTTCGAGTACAATAGATGGGTCGTTTTTTGTACAGTGTGTGCAGGAGGGTT
This sequence comes from Scyliorhinus torazame, assembly GCF_047496885.1. Taxonomy (NCBI): domain Eukaryota; kingdom Metazoa; phylum Chordata; class Chondrichthyes; order Carcharhiniformes; family Scyliorhinidae; genus Scyliorhinus; species Scyliorhinus torazame. Next base: position 63,143 of record NW_027308826.1, read on the forward strand.
TCCTGAAACAATATGTTGACAGGCCAACAAGAGGCGAGGCCACGTTGGATTTGGTTTTGGGTAATGAACCAGGCCAGGTGTTGGATTTGGAGGTAGGAGAGCACTTTGGGGACAGTGACCACAATTCGGTGACGTTTACGTTAATGATGGAAAGGGATAAGTATACACCGCAGGGCAAGAGTTATAGCTGGGGGAAGGGCAATTATGATGCCATTAGACGTGACTTGGGGGGGATAAGGTGGAGAAGTAGGCTGCAAGTGTTGGGCACACTGGATAAGTGGGGCTTGTTCAAGGATCAGCTACTGCGTGTTCTTGATAAGTATGTACCGGTCAGACAGGGAGGAAGGCGTCGAGCGAGGGAACCGTGGTTTACCAGGGAAGTGGAATCTCTTGTTAAGAGGAAGAAGGAGGCCTATGTGAAGATGAAGTGTGAAGTTTCGGTTGGGGCGATGGATAGTTACAAGGTAGCGAGGAAGGATCTAAAGAGAGAGCTAAGACGAGCAAGGAGGGGACATGAGAAGTATTTGGCAGGGAGGATCAAGGAAAACCCAAAAGCTTTCTATAGGTATGTCAGGAATAAGCGAATGACTAGGGAAAGAGTAGGACCAGTCAAGGACAGGGATGGGAAATTGTGTGTGGAGTCTGAAGAGATAGGCGAGATACTAAATGAATATTTTTCGTCAGTATTCACTCAGGAAAAAGATAATGTTGTGGAGGAGAATGCTGAGTCCCAGGCTAATAGAATAGATGGCATTGAGGTACGTAGGGAAGAGGTGTTGGCAATTCTGGACAGGCTGAAAATAGATAAGTCCCCGGGACCTGATGGGATTTATCCTAGGATTCTATGGGAGGCCAGGGAAGAGATTGCTGGACCTTTGGCTTTGATTTTTATGTCATCATTGGCTACAGGAATAGTGCCAGAGGACTGGAGGACAGCAAATGTGGTCCCTTTGTTCAAAAAGGGGAGCAGAGACAACCCCGGCAACTATAGACCGGTGAGCCTCACGTCTGTAGTGGGTAAAGTCTTGGAGGGGATTATAAGGGACAAGATTTATAATCATCTAGATAGGAATGATATGATCAGGGATAGTCAGCATGGCTTTGTGAAGGGTAGGTCATGCCTCACAAACCTTATTGAGTTCTTTGAGAAGGTGACTGAACAGGTAGACGAGGGTAGAGCAGTTGATGTGGTGTATATGGATTTCAGCAAAGCGTTTGATAAGGTTCCCCACGGTAGGCTATTGCAAAAAATACGGAGGCTGGGGATTGAGGGTGATTTAGAGATGTGGATCAGAAATTGGCTAGCTGAAAGAAGACAGAGGGTGGTGGTTGATGGGAAATGTTCAGAATGGAGTACAGTCACAAGTGGAGTACCACAAGGATCTGTTCTGGGGCCGTTGCTGTTTGTCATTTTTATCAATGACCTAGAGGAAGGCACAGAAGGGTGGGTGAGTAAATTTGCAGATGATACTAAAGTCGGTGGTGTTGTCGATAGTGTGGAAGGATGTAGCAGGTTACAGAGGGATATAGATAAGCTGCAGAGCTGGGCTGAGAGGTGGCAAATGGAGTTTAATGTAGAGAAGTGTGAGGTGATTCACTTTGGAAGGAATAACAGGAATGCGGAATATTTGGCTAATGGTAAAGTTCTTGAAAGTGTGGCTGAGCAGAGGGATCTAGGTGTCCATGTACATAGATCCCTGAAAGTTGCCACCCAGGTTGATAGGGTTGTGAAGAAGGCCTATGGAGTGTTGGCCTTTATTGGTAGAGGGATTGAGTTCCGGAGTCGAGAGGTCATGTTGCAGCTGTACAGAACTCTGGTCCGGCCGCATTTGGAGTATTGCGTACAGTTCTGGTCACCGCATTATAGGAAGGACGTGGAGGCTTTGGAGCGGGTGCAGAGGAGATTTACCAGGATGTTGCCTGGTATGGAGGGAAAATCTTATGAGGAAAGGCTGACGGACTTGAGGTTGTTTTCGTTGGAGAGAAGAAGGCTAAGAGGAGACTTAATAGAGGCATACAAAATGATCAGGGGGTTGGATAGGGTGGACAGTGAGAGCCTTCTCCCGCGGATGGATATGGCTGGCACGAGGGGACATAACTTTAAACTGAGGGGTAATAGATATAGGACAGAGGTCAGAGGTAGGTTCTTTACGCAAAGAGTAGTGAGGCCGTGGAATGCCCTACCTGCTACAGTAGTGAACTCGCCAACATTGAGGGCATTTAAAAGTTTATTGGATAAACATATGGATGATAGTGGCCATAGTGTAGGTTAGATGGCTTTTGTTTCGGTGCAACATCGTGGGCCGAAGGGCCTGTACTGCGCTGTATCGTTCTATGTTCTATGTTCTATGTTCTAACCCCGTGCTGTACCTGTCCTGGGAGTGTTTGATGGGGACAGTGTAGAGGGAGCTTTACTCTGTATCTAACCCCGTGCTGTACCTGTCCTGGGAGTGTTTGATGGGGACAGTGTCGAGGGAGCTTTACTCTGTATCTAACCCCGTGCTGTACCTGTCCTGGGAGTGTTTGATGGGGACAGTGTAGAGGGAGCTTTACTCTGTATCTAACCCCATGTTGCACCTGTCCTGGGAGTGTTTGATGGGGACAGTGTAGAGGGAGCTTTACTCTGTATCTAACCCCGTGCTGTACCTGTCCTGGGAGTGTTTATGGGGACAGTGTGGAGGGAGCTCTACTCTGTATCTAACCGCAGCGACTACACTTTGCTGGGTGTCAAACATTTCAAGGCGTGCTATCCAAATACAAGACCTCACTTTCTGCTCTCTTTATCTCGGATTCGATAATTGTTTGTGTGGTCTTTGTAAATAATATGCTGTGGAAATGAATTCCTGGCCGCCATGGCGTTGCTATTTACAAAATGCACTGGTAAAAAAGTTGATGGATGCAAAATCATTTTCTTTTTCCACTTCTCCTGCCCAGAATACTTTCCTCTTTGTGTGTGTGTGTCAGAGTGGGGGCGGGAGATAGTTGTTGAAATGAAAGCTTGCAATGAAAGCAGCTCAGAGTGTCGGGGAAAGTGCTCTCCGAGGTTGTGCCTGCTGTGACAATGCTCCCTTTGTTGCTGCAAGTAGGAAGGACCCGCTCAAGAATTCAAATTCAAATGGCTAGGTTCAAATCCAGTCCACTCGGAGGGCAAGGTCTCCGATTGCCGCGGAGTCTCCGAGCTCGCAGTACGGGGGCCTCGCTCCCCTCTCTTCACTCGAAACGGACCCCGCTGAGCCCCATCGACATAAAGCTGGTGGGCACAAATGTTCCACTTTAGGAGGGATGATGAAAGTAAGCCTTGCATTCATCTAGCCCCTTCCGCGACCGCCAGGTGCCCTGTCGCCGACTGTGATGGCGCTGCCCATTCTGCTGCAGCAAATGCGGCAGCCAATATATGTGCAGCAAGATCCCACAATGTGACGGTGACCAGATCGTTAATTGAGGTTTTGATTGAGGGACGAATGTTGGCCAGGACACGGTGTGCTGAGCTGGTGCCTTGATTTAACTGAGAACAGCACTTTCGACAGTACAGCACCTCCTCAGCGATGCACCCGGACACTGACCTCGATTTCTGTGCTCAACTCCGAGAGTTGGACTTGAACCCAGAACATCAGATAATACCTATGTGTCCCTCTGTTCCCCTCTAAAAGTGGTGGCCTGGCGATGGCCCCAAGGGGGTGGCACGGTAGCACAGTGGTTAGCACTGTCGCTTCACAGTGCCAGGGACCCGGGTTCGGTTCCCGCTTGGGTCACTGTCTGTGCGGAGTCTGCACGTTCTCCCCGTGTCTGCGTGGGTTTCCTCCGGGTGCTCCGGTTTCCTCCCACAAATCCCGAAAGACGTGCTTGTTAGGTGAATTGGACATTCTGAATTCTCCCTCCGTGTACCCGAACAGGCGCCGGAGTGTGGCGACTAGGAGATTTTCACAGTAACTTCATTGCAGCGTTAATGTACGCCTACTTGTGACAATAATAAAGATTATTATTACTATAAGGGTTTGGGTGATGGGGATGAGTGGGAGTGCGGGGCTGCATGGTGGGTGGGTGTGTGTATGTGGGTGGGGGTGAGATGTTGGGGTGGTGGGGGGGTGAGGTTGGAGGTGATGCTGTCCATGACGGCAGTCGCAACAACAGACAATTGGCCTACTGTGCCGCAGAGAGCCCGGGCAGTGAGTGGCAATGGGCTATCCGGCATTGGGGGGCCTCACTGTCAATTCCAATCATCCATTGCTTGCCACACACGATTACTGTGGGGAACGAGACAAGGATCAACAGGAATATCCTGCAATGACATAGCGCCCTTCTGACCTCACAATGGCCTCAAGCATGCCGCAGCCAATGACGTGCTTTTGACATCATGTGCAGTAGGAAAAGCAGCACCGCAAAAAGCAGCGA
>NW_027308827.1:0-25000 GCF_047496885.1 Scyliorhinus torazame
TGTCCCCATCAAACACTCCCAGGACAGTACAGCACGGGGTTAGGTACAGAGTAAAGCTCCCTCTACACTGTCCCCATCAAACACTCCCAGGACAGGTACAGCACGGGGTTAGATACAGAGTAAAGCTCCCTCTACACTGTCCCCATCAAACACTCCCGCGACAGGTACAGCACGGGGTTAGATACAGAGTAAAGCTCCCTCTGCACTGTCCCCATCTAACACTCCCAGGACAGGTACAGCACGGGGTTGGATACAGAGTAAAGCTCCCTCTACACTGTCCCCCATCAAACACTCCCAGGACAGGTACAGCACAGGGTTAGATACAGAGTAAAGCTCCCTCTACACTGTCCCCATCAAACACTCCCAGGACAGGTACAGCACGGGGTTCGATAGGTATACAATCACATACACACACACATACATATCCTCACCCGCACCAGGTGCAGTTTGCTAACGTTTTAATTAATGAGAATTAAGCATTGACCTGGTGGACGCCGCGCCACCCGCCCCCCCGCCCCCCCCCCCCCCCCCATCATTCCTCTTTCTGGGCCATGTTGACATTGATAATCAGACATGTAACCCTCCTCAGAGGGCAGAGCCCTGCCGTCAGGCTGTGGGATCCCAGCCCCGGGGTGGGATAGCCTTCTTTCCCCCCTCCGGGAATTCTCTGCACACTTTCCCATCTACTTGTCCCTCTTGTAGCTCTTCTGGGCGAAGGAGAGGAAGACTTCTCGAGCTAGTTTTGTGCAGTGTTGGTTGGTGAGGGTCAGGAGCTGCTCGTGGCTCTGCTTCTCGTACTGGGAGTAGATCCGCGCATGTCCCAGCTCCTCGAACAAAGCCTTGATCTTCGCCGTCTTCTCTGTGTCATCCCTCCCGTAGCTATCCTGTCGGAGCACAGTTCGAAATCAAAACATTCTTGTTGAATCCTCACAGGAAGAGGCCATTCTGTCCATCGCCCTGTGTTATGACCACAGCAGAGGCTAGTCACTCAGCAAAACCCAAAACCCAGAGGGAAACTTGGCCAAAGGGCCATAACCTTTTTTTTTTGTATTCTGAAAAGGAGAAGCTGTAAGAATTTGGGGAATTGAAAAGTAAAAGATTTATTAACAATATCGCAATCCTGGACCAGACGCTAACAGTTGCTAGGATAGGAGATAGCCCAATATTTATTTTAATTTGTAAAACTGTGAGGGGAAGGATACATCACTCGAGGAGTGATTTCACGAAGATATAGGGTTATGGTATATTAACACAAACTTTATTATTAACACACGATTACTAACTTTATCATAAAGAAAATAGCTCAATTGCCAATTAAGCAATGCTTGACAATGAGGCACTAATTGCTATCTTTTATCTCCAATCAAACAAACCCCAGCTCAGGTCACAATCCACTCTTAAATACAGTTAGCAGGTCCAGGAATACTTTCTGTAAGAGGTGTCTCGGATAAACTACTTTGCGAGAGGGAGAGAGACCCTCCAGGCAACCCGCTGCAGTTTCTTGCCCGTCTCAAACTACTGTTTAACCTGCCGGCCTTTTTCAGAAACCTCTGTACTGTTCTCAGGCAAAATATTAACCCCGCTTTGAGAAAAGTGTTATGGGCCAGGGTTTAGAGAACCCCAAAGTGTATCATGGAGTTCACCTGACCCACAACTTTTACTAGATTGTGGTATGGGGAGCACACGGCCCGTTCTACAGGTGTGGGACAGCAGAAATGGAAAAGTATTTTTTAAAGCAAAACAATGTTTATTCTATGAACTCAAGTTAACCTTTTTAAAACATACAGTGAACATCTTAGCAACCATCAATTCAAAATACACCCCCCAAAGAATACAACACTAAGGAATCCTTCAAGCTTTCCTCTTAACACCCATAAGACTTAAAAACAAAATCTTTAACAGAAGCACATCAGGTTAAAGTCACCACAGTTATTAGTTTTAAATCACCAAAGGATCAATTTACAGTCTTTAGATTACAGAGAGAGATTCAGACACCTTCTGGCTGTGACTGCAGCTATCCAGCTCTGAAACGAAACTAAAACGCACCCTGCAGCAAACAGCCTAAAACGAAAGTAAAAAGCTGACAGACAGCCCAGCTCCACCCACTCTCTGACATCACTGCAGTAGTAAACACCCATTTCTTAAAGGTACTCTCACTACAGATATTTATGTATACACCCATTTATAAACACCCATTTCTTAAAGGTACTCTCACTACAGATATTTATGTATACACCCATTTATAAACACCCATTTCTTAAAGGTACACTCACATGACAAAAGCTGCTGGTCTGGGTCAGTCAAATCGTTTTGTAGCCACAAAGCCTGGCTACCTTTCACACCAGGATCTTTTAAAACCTTACTGCATCAGTCAGATACACACCCTAACCCAGTCTTTTTAAACCCTTACTGCACCAAACTGCCATAACACAATATATATCTGAAATTCCTCCATTCATCATAACAAGAAAAGAAAACTTAAACACACAAAATAACAGTTACAGTTAAAATTGGACTTGCAAATTAGTTCACCAAAAGCATCCCTACTTTCTCAGACCCACAATTAAACATCCTCTAGGTAACACTTAACAAAGGCAAAACTGCTGTTGCTTTCATGAAAGTACACCGCACACCCTCTCAAACTCGCTGCCACGCTGCTGTGGAAATCCGAACATCAGAACAATTCTGGTTTATGCAGCCCGAAGACCTCTCTGGCGTGGTGGATAGCTGATTCAAATTGCACCTTCACCCAGACCAGTGCAATTTCCAGGCGGTCTTCCCCCTCCCAGCCTACAGCGAATAAACTCAATAAACTCCTTGTATATTCTTTTTTGTCTTTCATCTTGGAATGAAAATCGCTTATTGTCACAAGTAGGCTTCAAATGAAGTTACTGTGAAAAGCCCCTAGTCGCCACATTCCGGCGCCTGTTCGGGAAGGCTGGGACGGGAACTTTGATTGTTCTCAGCACATCTTTGAACTGAACTTTCATAGTTTCCCATTACCCCCACATTTGGATCAAAGATTTAATGACCAGAAATTCCCTTGCTTACTTCTGAGGTCTTTGAAATTTAAGAGCTGAAGAAATGTCCCTCTTTATCTCCAAATGCACATTTCTAAACTTACTTAATTATTTCTAAAAACCAGTGGCTTCGTTATAAATGCATGCATTTAACACCTTTCTCCTTTGCATCTCTCAGTTTAGAGGAGAGTGAGGTGGAGAGTTCAGGGAGGGAATTCCAAGTTTAGACCCCCCACCCCCCCACCCCAAACCCCGCCCTCCCCCCCACCCCCACCCAGCACCCAACCCCGGTCCGGCAGCTGAAGGCACGGCCGCCAATGGCGGGGCGATGGGAATCGGGGGGGATGCTCGAGAGGCCGGGATTGGAGGAGCGCAGAGATCTCGGAGGGTTGTAGGGGCTGGAGGAGGTTACAGAGATAGGGAGGGGGTGTAGGGGCTGGAGGAGGTGACAGAGATAGGGACGGGGTGTAGGGGCTGGAGGAGGTTACAGAGATAGGGAGGGGGTGTAGGGGCTGGAGGAGGTTACAGAGATAGGGAGGGGGTGTAGGGGCTGGAGGAGGTTACAGAGATAGGGAGGGGGGTGTAGGGGGCTGGAGGAGGTTACAGAGATAGGGGAGGGGGTGTAGGGGCTGGAGGAGGTTACAGAGATAGGGAGGGGGTGTAGGGGGCTGGAGGAGGTTACAGAGATAGGGAGGGGGTGTAGGGGCTGGAGGAGGTTACTGAGATAGGGAGGGGGTGTAGGGGCTGGAGGAGGTTACAGAGGTAGGGAGGGGGGTGTAGGGACTGGAGGAGGTTACAGACATAGGGATGGGGTGTAGGGGCTGGTTACAGAGATAGGGAGGGGGTGTAGGGGCTGGAGGAGGTTACAGAGATAGGGAGGGGGTGTAGGGGCTGGTTACAGAGATAGGGAGGGGGTGTAGGGGCTGGAGGAGGTTACAGAGATAGGGAGGGGGTGTAGGGGCTGGAGGAGGTTACAGAGATAGGGAGGGGGGTGTAGGGGCTGGAGGAGGTTACAGAGATAGGGAGGGGGGTGTAGGGGCTGGAGGAGGTTACAGAGATAGGGAGGGGGTGTAGGGGCTGGAGGAGGTGACAGAGATAGGGACGGGGTGTAGGGGCTGGAGGAGGTTACAGAGATAGGGAGGGGGTGTAGGGGCTGGAGGAGGTTACAGAGATAGGGAGGGGGGTGTAGGGGCTGGAGGAGGTTACAGAGATAGGGAGGGGGTGTAGGGGGCTGGGAGGAGGTTACAGAGATAGGGAGGGGGTGTAGGGGCTGGAGGAGGTTACAGAGATAGGGAGGGGGGTGTAGGGGGCTGGAGGAGGTTACAGAGATAGGGAGGGGGTGTTGGGGCTGGAGGAGGTTACTGAGATAGGGAGGGGGTGTAGGGGCTGGAGGAGGTTACAGAGGTAGGGAGGGGGGTGTAGGGACTGGAGGAGGTTACAGAGATAGGGAGGGGTGTAGGGGCTGGTTACAGAGATAGGGAGGGGGGTGTAGGGGCTGGAGGAGGTTACAGAGATAGGGAGGGGGTGGTAGGGGCTGGTTACAGAGATAGGGAGGGGGGTGTAGGGGCTGGAGGAGGTTACAGAGATAGGGAGGGGGTGTAGGGGGGCTGGAGGAGGTTACAGAGATAGGGAGGGGGTGTAGGGGGCTGGAGGGAGGTTACAGAGATAGGGAGGGGGTGTAGGGGCTGGAGGAGGTTACAGAGATAGGGAGGGGGTGTAGGGGCTGGAGGAGGTTACAGAGATAGGGAGGGGGTGTAGGGGCTGGAGGAGGTTACAGAGATAGGGAGGGGGTGTAGGGGCTGGTACAGAGATAGGGAGGGGGTTGTAGGGGCTGGAGGAGGTTACAGAGATAGGGAGGGGGTGTAGGGGGCTGGAGGAGGTTACAGAGATAGGGAGGGGGTGTAGGGGCTGGAGGAGGTTACAGAGATAGGGAGGGGGTGTAGGGGCTGGAGGAGGTTACAGAGATAGGGAGGGGGTGTAGGGGCTGCAGCAGGTTACAGAGATAGGGAGGGGGTGTAGGGGCTGGAGGAGGTTACAGAGATAGGGAGGGGGGTGTAGGGGCTGGAGGAGGTTACAGAGATAGGGAGGGGGTGTAGGGGCTGGAGGAGGTTACAGAGATAGGGAGGGGGTGTAGGGGCTGGAGGAGGTTACAGAGATAGGGAGGGGGTGTAGGGGCTGGAGGAGGTTACATAGGGGCTGGAGGAGGTTACAGAGATAGGGAGGGGGTGTAGGGACTGGAGGAGGTTACAGCGATAGGGAGGGGGTTAGGGGGCTGGAGGAGGTTAGAGATAGGGAGGGGGGTGTAGGGGCTGGAGGAGGTTACAGAGATAGAGAGGGGGTGTAGGGGCTGGAGGGAGGTTACAGAGATAGGGAGGGGGTGTAGGGGGCTGGAGGAGGTTACAGAGATAGGGAGGGGGGTGTAGGGGCTGGAGGAGGTTACAGGGATAGGGAGGGGGTGTAGAGGCTGGAGGAGGTTACAGGGATAGGGAGGGGGTGTAGGGGCCGGAGGAAGTTACAGAGATAGGGAGGGGGTGTAGGGGCTGGAGGAAGTTACAGAGATAGGGAGGGGGTGTAGGGGCTGGAGGAGGTTACAGAGGATAGGGAGGGGAGTAGGGGCTGGAGGAGGTACAGAGATAGGAGGGGGTGTAGAGGCTGGAGGAGGTTGCAGAGATAGGGAGGGGGTGTAGGGGCTGGAGAAGTTAGAGATAGGGAGGGGGTGTAGGGGATGGAGGAGGTTACAGAGATAGGGAGGGGGTTGTAGAGGCTGGAGGAGGTTACAGAGATAGGGAGGGGGTGCAGGGGCTGGAGGAGGTTACAGGGATAGGGAGGAGGTGTAGAGGCTGGAGGAGGTTACAGAGATAGGGAGGGGGTGTTGGGGCTGGAGGACATTACAGAGATAGGGAGGGGGTGTAGGGGCTGGAGGAGGTTACAGAGATAGGGAGGGGGTGTAGGGCTGGAGGAGGTTACAGAGATAGGGAGTGGGTGTAGAGGCTGGAGGAGGTTACAGAGATAGGGAGGGGGTGTAGGGCTGGAGGAGGTTACAGGGATAGGGAGGGGGTGTAGAGGCTGGAGGAGGTTACAGAGATAGGGAGTGGGTGTAGCGGGTGGAGGAGGTTGCAGAGATAGGGAGGGGGTGTAGGGGCTGGAGGAGGTTACAGAGATAGGGAGGGGGTGTAGGGGCTGGAGGAGGTTACAGAGATAGGGAGGGGGTGTAGGGGCTGGAGGAGGTTACAGAGATAGGGAGGGGGTGTAGGGGCTGGAGGAGGTTACAGGGATAGGGAGGGGGTGTAGGGGCTGGAGGAGGTTACAGAGATAGGGAGGGGGTGTAGGGGCTGGAGGACGTTACAGAGATAGGGAGGGGGTGTAGGGGCTGGAGGATGTTACAGAGATAGGGAGGGGCTGGAGGAGGTTACAGAGATAGGGAGGGGGTGTCGGGGCTGGAGGAGGTTACAGAGATAGGGAGGGGGTGTAGGGGCTGGTGGAGTTTACAGAGATAGGGAGGGGGTGTGTAGGGGCTGGAGGAGGTTGCAGAGATAGGGAGGGGGTGTAGGGGCTGGAGGAGGTTACAGAGATAGGGAGGGGGTGTAGGGGCTGGAGGACGTTACAGAGATAGGGAGGGGGTGTAGGGGCTGGAGGAGGTTACAGAGATAGGGAGGGGGTGTCGGGGCTGGAGGAGGTTACAGAGATAGGGAGGGGGTGTAGGGGCTGGAGGAGGTTGCAGAGATAGGGAGGGGGTGTAGGGGCTGGAGGAGGTTACAGAGATAGGGAGGGGATGTAGGGGCTGGAGGAGGTTACAGAGATAGGGAGGGGGTGTAGGGGCTGGAGGAGGTTGCAGAGATAGGGAGGGGGTGTAGGGGCTGGAGGAGGTTACAGAGATAGGGAGGGGGTGTAATGTCTGGAGGAGGTTACAGAGATAGGGAGGGGGTGTAGGGGCTGGAGGAGGTTACAGAGATAGGGAGGGGGTCTAGGGACTGGGGGAGGTTACAGAGGGGGTGGGCTGGCCCTTCCGAATTTCAGGAACCATTATTGGGTGGCGAACATTGCAACGATCAGGAAGTGGGGTAGTGAGGGAGGGGTCGGTGTGGGAAGGGGAGGAGGCGGCATCGCGTAGGGGCACGAGTTTAGGGGCACTGGTAACGGCACCTCTGCCGTTCCGGCCAGCTCGGTACTCCACAAGCCCGGTGGTAGCTGAACGGCGCAACGGCCTGCGCTTGCGCGGCGACGGAGCCGGGAATACTCCAGCCGCATCCGCAGGTAAATCCTACCCCCCCCCCCACCCCCCGCAGCGGACGGAGCACCGGTGCGGCCCTTTGCGCCGTTCTTCCTGGCGTAACCGTTCCCACGCCGACGTCAGCACAAAATGGAAAATCAGCCGTTTGTTTCCGTGAACGCATGGCACCAGGAGGGGAAAGGCAGCAAATAAAACCTCTTACACGTGAGAGCGAAATGGTAATTGTTTAATTGGAGATTCGGCAATGAGTGAAGTTCATCCTGACTCGGAAGCCGCGACACTACAGGCTTCGAGTAATCATTCATTCTTAAGCACAATTAACAAATGTACGTCGATTCTACAAAGCCTCCGCTCGGCATTTGTTTCACACAGTCGGTAGGTCGGGCGAGCGGCGAGCAGCAAGCGGTCAGCAATCAGGCAGCAGGAGGAGGTGGCACCGCGAGAGGGACGCCCGCAGCATTGATCAGGGGAGGGGCGCTCCTGGGCTTCCCGTCTTCGGAATGATAAGCGGGGGATCAGAGTGTCAGCAGCAGAATCAGCAGGAGCGTGTGGGCCACGTGAATCAGTCCAAAGCAGCTCGGACTACGGGCTGTGCGACACGGCTGGCAAAGAGAGAGGCAGGTTAGTCCCAGCGCCCAGCTGGTGTGGAATTCGTGTTTCCAGCACGATTCGGGCCCACTGCTCCCGTGCTGGCCTTCCTGCTCCACACGGGCCTCGCACACACCTTCCCCCATCACCATTTTGTCTATTCCTGAATTCCTCGACTGTTTATTCTCCTTCAGCCCCCCCCCCTCTTTAAATTAATCTCTCCGATTCACCTCCCCCACTCCCCCGTGGGAGCGAGTCCCACATTCTCCCCCACTCCCCGTGGGAGCGAGTCCCACATTCTCCCCACTCCCCGTGGGAGCGAGTCCCACATTCTCCCCACTCCCCGTGGGAGCGAGTCCCACATTCTCCCCCACTCACCCCGTGGGAGCGAGTCCCACATTCTCCCCACTCCCTGTGGGAGCGAGTCCCACATTCTACCCCATTCCCTGTGGGAGCGAGTCCCACATTCTCCCCCACTCCCCGTGGGAGCGAGTCCCACATTCTCCCCATTTGCCCATGGGAGCGAGTCCCACATTCTACCCCATTCCCCGTGGGAGCGAGTCCCACATTCTCCCCCACTTCCAGTGGGAGCGAGTCCCACATTCTCCCCACTCCCCGTGGGAAGCGAGTCCCACATTCTCCCCTCCCGTGGGAGCGAGTCCCACATTCTCCCCACTCCCCGTGGGAGCGAGTCCCACATTCTCCCCCACTCCCCGTAGGAGCGAGTCCCACATTCTCCCTACTCCCTGTGGGAGCGAGTCCCACATTCTACCCCATTCCCCGTGGGAGCGAGTCCCACATTCTCCCCCATTGCCCATGGGAGGCGAGTCCCACATTCTACCCCATTCCCCGTGGGAGCGAGTCCCACATTCTCCCCCCACTTCCAGTGGGAGCGAGTCCCACATTCTCCCCACTCCCCGTGGGAGCGAGACCCACATTCTCCCCACTCCCCCTGGGAGCGAGTCCCACATTCTCCCCCACTCCCCGTGGGAGCGAGTCCCACATTCTCCCCCACTCCCCGTGGGAGAGAGTCCCACATTCTCCCCACTCCCTGTGGGAGCGAGTCCCACATTCTACCCCATTCCCTGTGGGAGCGAGTCCCACATTCTCTCCCACATTCTCCCCCATTGCCCATGGGAGCGAGTCCCACATTCTACCCCATTCCCCGTGGGAGCGAGTCCCACATTCTCCCCCACTTCCAGTGTGAGCGAGTCCCACATTCTTCCGCACTCCCCGTGGGAGCGAGTCCCACATTCTCCCCCACTCCCCGTGACAGCGAGTCCCACATTCTTCCCCACTCCCCGTGGGAGCGAGTCCCAAATTCTCCCCCACTTCCTGTGGGAGCGAATCTCACATTCTCCCCCACTCCCTGTGGGAGCGAGTCCCACATTCTCCCCCACTCCCTGTGGGAGCGAGTCCCACATTCTACCCCATTCCCCATGGGAGCGAGTCCCACATTCTCCCCACTCCCCGTGGGAGCGAGTCCCACATTCTCCCCCACTACCCATGGGAGCGAGTCCCACATTCTCCCCCACTCCCAGTGGGAGCGAGTCCCACATTCTCCCCCACTCACTGTGGGAGCAAGTCCCACATTCTCCCCCCACTCACTGTGGGAGCAAGTCCCACATTCTCCCCCACTCGCCGAGGGGACGAGTCCCACTGGTCCATCATGTTTCTGGTAAAAGAACCTAAACTCATTCATCTGTCCAGTCGTAGGAATCTCTCAGTTCTGGGATTATTCTCTTGTGTCTTTTTCACCCATTCCCCAGAGCCTCAATATGTACTGGACGCGCGCAAGCGGGTCTAACTGAGGTATACGGAGACCAAACCCGTGTACAGTGTGTCAAGTGGGGTCTAACTGAGGTATATGGAGAACAGACCCGTGTACAGTGAGTCAAGTGGGGTTTAACTGAGGTATATGGAGAGAGAACCATATACAGTGTGTTAAGTGGGGTCTAACTGAGGTATATGGAGAGAGAATCGTGTACAGTGTGTCAAGTGGGGTCTAACTGAGGTATACGGAGAGAGAACCGTGTACAGTGCGTCAAGTGGGGTCTAACTGAGGTATATGGAGACCAGAACCGTGTACAGTGTGTCAAGTGGGGTCAAACTGAGGTATATGGAGACCAGACCCGTGTACAGTGTGTCAAGTGGGGTCTAACTGAGGTATATGGAGACCAGAACCATGTACAGTGTGTCACATGGGGTCTAACTGAGGTATACGGCGACTCTAACTGTGTACAGTGTGTCACGTGGGGTCTAACTGAAGTATATGGAGAGAGAACCGTGTACAGTGTGTCAAGTGGGGTCTAACTGAGGTATATGGAGACCAGACCCGTGTGCAGTGAGTCAAGTGGAGCCTAACTGAGGTATATGGAGACCAGACCCGTGTACAGTGTGTCAAGTGGGGTCTAACTGAGGTATATGGAGACCAGAACCGTGTACAGTGTGTCAAGTGGAGTCTAACTGAGGTATATGGAGACCAGACCCGTGTACAGTGTGTCAAGTGGGGTCTAACTGAGGTATATGGAGACCAGACCCATGTACAGTGTGTCAAGTGGGGTCTAACTGAGGTATACGGAGACCAGAACCGTGTACAGTGCGTCAAGTGGGGTCTAACTGAGGTATACGGAGACTCTAACTGTGTACAGTGTGTCAAGTGGGGTCTAACTGAGGTATATGGAGACCAGACCCGTGTACAGTGGGTCAAGTGGGGTCTAACTGAGGTATATGGAGACCAGACCCGTGTACAGTGGGTCACATGGGGTCTAACTGAGGTATACGGAGACCAGAACCGCGTACAGTGCGTCAAGTGGGGTCTAACTGAGGTATATGGAGACCAGAACCGTGTACAGTGTGTCAAGTGGGGTCTAACTGAGGTATATGGAGACCAGGACCCGTGTACAGTGTGTCAAGTGGGGTCTAACTGAGGTATATGGAGACCAGAACCGTGTACAGTGTGTCAAGTGGGGTCTAACTGAGGTATACGGAGACTCTAACTGTGTACAGTGTGTCAAATGGGGTCTAACTGAGGTATATGGAGACCAGACCCGTGTACAGTGTGTCAAGTGGGGTCTAACTGAGGTATATGGAGAGAGAACCGTGTACAGTGTGTCACGTGGGGTCTAACTGAGGTATATGGAGACCAGACCCGTGTACAGTGTGTCAAGTCGGGTCTAACTGAGGTATATGGAGAGAGAACCGTGTACAGTATGTCACATGGGGTCTGAGGTATATGGAGACCAGAACCGTGTACAGTGTGTCAAGTGGGGTCTAACTGAGGTATATGGAGACCAGACCCGTGTACAGTGTGTCAAGTCGGGTCTAACTGAGGTATACGGAGAGAGAACCGTGTACAGTGTGTCACATGGGGTCTAACTGAGGTATATGGAGAGAGAACTGTGTACAGTGTGTCACATGGGGTCCAACTGAGGTATATGGAGACCAGACCCGTGTACAGTGTGTCAAGTGGGGTCTAACTGAGGTATATGGAGACCAGACCCGTGTACAGTGTGTCAAGTCGGGTCTAACTGAGGTATATGGAGAGAGAACCGTGTACAGTGAGTCACATGGGGTCTGAGGTATATGGAGACCAGAACTGTGTACAGTGTGTCACATGGGGTCTAACTGAGGTATACGGAGACCAGACCCGTGTACAGTGTGTCACATGGGGGTCTAACTGAGGTATACGGAGACCAGACCCGTGTACAGTGTGTCACATGGGGTCTAACTGAGGTATATGGAGACCAGACCCGTGTACAGTGTGTCAAGTGGGGTCTAACTGAGGTATACGGAGACCAGAACCGTGTACAGTGTGTCAAGTGGGGTCTAACTGAGGTATATGGAGACCAGAACCGTGTACAGTGAGTCACATGGGGTCTAACTGAGGTATACGGAGACCAGACCCGTGTACAGTGTGTCACATGGGGTCTAACTGAGGTATACGGAGACCAGACCCGTGTACAGTGTGTCACATGGGGTCCTAACTGAGGTATACGGAGACCAGACCCGTGTACAGTGTGTCACATGGGGTCTAACTGAGGTATATGGAGACCAGACCCGTGTACAGTGTGTCAAGTGGGGTCTAACTGAGGTATACGGAGACCAGAACCGTGTACAGTGTGTCAAGTGGGGTCTAACTGAGGTATATGGAGACCAGACCCGTGTACAGTGAGTCACATGGGGTCTAACTGAGGTATATGGAGACCAGACCCGTGTACAGTGAGTCACATGGGGTCTAACTGAGGTATATGGAGAGAGAACTGTGTACAGTGTGTCACGTGGGGTCTAACTGAGGTATATGGAGACCAGAACCGTGTACAGTGTGTCAAGTGGGGTCTAACTGAGGTATACGGAGACCAGACCCGTGTACAGTGTGTCAAGTGGGGTCTAACTGAGGTATATGGAGAGAGAATTGTGTACAGTGTGTCACGTGGGGTCTAACTGAGGTATATGGAGACCAGAACCGTGTACAGTGTGTCAAGTGGGGTCTAACTGAGGTACACCGAGACCAGACCCATGTACAGTGTGTCACATGGAGTCTAACTGTGGTATATGGAGAAGTGTACACAGCACTCCAAGTGGAGGTTGGGATGGGGTTGTTGGGGGTGAATCTTTGGAAACCTTTCCGATACGGGATCCTGGAACCTCAGTCGCTGGGTCTATCGCTGACCCATCGAGAGATTTCTGAGCGCTACGAGGGGTTTGCGGAGTTTCGGAGGACCTACCGAGGATCTTGGAGACCTTGGCGGGGATACCCAGTGCTTCATTTACAGCCGACTGCTGATCCTCAGACAAGGCCTCAAACTGGGCCTTGGTTACGGCTGCCGCGTTCTCCGGTCCGAGGTTCTCCAGCTGGGAGACGGAGAGAGCCTACAAGGGACAGAAATGGTGATGGGGGGGGGTGTCAACGGCCCGTCTGTATTCATTTCCCGCTCCCCTCCCCAACCACACCCGTCACCCCCTCCACCCTCTCCTGCAGGCTCTGAATGACCTCTCTCGCCAATGCCCCCCTCCCCACCTCAGCTGCCCCTCTGCGGGGTGGGGCGGTATCTCAGCCGAGGCGTGGTGAGATTCCGACAGGACCTTCCACACACAAACGGCCATCAAACAGATTGGGACAGCCAGGCACAGGGGACGCTAGCCAGGGGAGGCGAAAAAAGGTGTGCTGGGGGGAGGGAGAGAGAGAGTGAGGGGGGGGGGGGGTAGGGAGAGGGGGAGGGAGAGTGAGGGGGGGGAGGGAGGGTGAGGGGGGGGAGGGAGGAGAGAGGTGGAGGGAGAGGGAGGAGAGGGAGAGGGAGGGAGAGGGAGAGGGAGGGAGACGGAGAGGGAGGGACACAGAGGGAGAGGGAGAGGGAGAGGGATGGAGAGAGAAGCGGAGGAGGTTTAGGAAGTGTATTACAGAGTTCAGGGCCCCCCACCAGAGGCTGGAAGGGGTTACAGAGATAGGGAGGGGGTGCAGGGTTTGGAGGAGGTTACAGAGATAGGGAGGGGGTGTGGGGGCTGGAGGAGGTTACAGAGATAGGGAGGGGGTGTAGGGGATGGAGGAGGTTACAGAGATAGGGAGGGGGTGTAGGGGCTGGAGGAGGTTACAGAGATAGGGAGGGGGTGTAGGGGCTGGAGGAGGTTACAGAGATAGGGAGGGGGTGTAGGGGCTGGAGGAGGTTACAGAGATAGGGAGGGGGTGTAGGGGCTGGAGGAGGTTACAGAGATAGGGAGGGGGTGTAGGGGCTGGAGGAGGTTACAGAGATAGGGAGGGAGTGTGGGGGCTGGAGGAGGTTACAGAGATAGGGAGGGGGAGTGGGGGCTGGAGGAGGTTACAGAGATAGGGAGGGGGTGTAGGGGCTGGAGGAGGTTACAGAGATAGGGAGTGGGTGTAGGGGCTGGAGGAGGTTACAGAGATAGGGAGGGGGTGTAGGGGCTGGAGGAGGTTAAAGAGATAGGGAGGGGGTGTAGGGGCTGGAGGAGGTAAAAGAGATAGGGAGGGGTGTAGGGGCTGGAGGAGGTTACAGAGATAGGGAAGGGGTGTAGGGGCTGGAGCAGGTTACAGAGATAGGGAGGGAGTGTGAGGGCTGGAGGAGGTTACAGAGATAGGGAGGGGGTGTAGGGGCTGGAGGAGGTTACAGAGATAGGGAGGGGGTGTAGGGGCTGGAGGAGGTTACAGAGATAGGGAGGGGGAGTAGGGGCTGGAGGGGGTTACAGAGATAGGGAGGGGGTGTAGGGGCTGGAGGAGGTTACAGAGATAGGGAGGGGGAGTAGGGGCTGGAGGAGGTTACAGAGATAGGGAGGGGGTGTGAGGGCTGGAGGAGGTTACAGAGTTAGGGAGGGGATGTAGGGGCTGGAGGAGGTTACAGAGTTAGGGAGGGGATGTAGGGGCTGGAGGAGGTTACAGAGATAGGGAGGGGGTGTAGGGGCTGGAGGAGGTTACAGAGATAGGGAGGGGGTGTAGGGGCTGGAGGAGGTTACAGAGATAGGGAGGGGGTGTAGGGGCTGGAGGAGGTTACAGAGTTAGGGAGGGGGTGTAGGGGCTGGAGGAGGTTACAGAGATAGGGAAGGGGTGTAGGGGCTGGAGGAGGTTACAGAGTTAGGAAGGGGTGTAGGGGCTGGAGGAGGTTACAGAGATAGGGAAGGGGTGTAGGGGCTGGAGGGGGTTACAGAGATAGTGAGGGGGTGTAGGGGCTGGAGGAGGTTCCAGAGATAGGAGGGGGAGTAGGGGCTGGAGGAGGTTACAGAGATAGGGAGGGGGTGTAGGGGTTGGAGGAGGTTACAGTGATAGGGAGGGGGTTTAGGGGCTGGAGGAGGTTACACAGATAGGGAGGGGGTGTATGGGCTGGAGGAGGTTACAGAGATAGGGAGGGGGTGTGGGGGCTGGAGGAGGTTACAGAGATAGGGGAAGGGGTGTAGGGGCTGGAGGAGGTTACAGAGATAGGGAGGGGGGTAGGGGCTGGAGGAGGTTACAGAGAGGGAGGGGGTGTCGGGGTTGGAGGAGGTTACAGAGATAGGAGGGGCTGGAGGAGGTTACAGAGATAGGGAGGGGGTGTAGGGGCTGGAGGAGGTTACAGAGATAGGGAGTGGGTGTAGGGGCTGGAGGAGGTTACAGAGATAGGGAGGGGGTGTAGGGGCTGGAGGAGGTTACAGAGATAGGGAGGGGTGTAGGGGCTGGAGGAGGTTACAGAGATAGGGAAGGGGTGTAGGGGCTGGAGCAGGTTATAGAGATAGGGAGGGAGTGTGAGGGCTGGAGGAGGTTACAGAGATAGGGAGGGGGTGTAGGGGCTGGAGGAGGTTACAGAGATAGGGAGGGGGTGTAAGGGCTGGAGGAGGTTACAGAGATAGGGAGGGGGTGTAGGGGCTGGAGGAGGTTACAGAGATAGTGAGGGGTGTCGGGGCTGGAGGAGGATACAGAGATAGGGAGTGGGTGTAGGGGCTGGAGGGGGTTACAGAGATAGGGAGGGAGTGTAGGGGCTGGAGGAGGTTACAGAGATAGGGAGGGGGGTGCAGGGGCTGGAGGAGGTTACAGAGATAGGAGGAGGGTGTAGGGGCTGGAGGAGGTTACAGAGATAGGGAGGGGGAGTAGGGGCTGGAGGAGGTTACAGAGATAGGGAGGGGGTGTGAGGGCTGGAGGAGGTTACAGAGTTAGGGAGGGGGTGTAGGGGCTGGAGGAGGTTACAGAGATAGGAAGGGGTGTAGGGGCTGGAGGAGGTTACAGAGATAGGGAACGGGTGTAGGGGCTGGAGGGGGTTACAGAGATAGGGAGGGGGTGTAGGGGCTGGAGGAGGTTCCAGAGATAGGGAGGGGGAGTAGGGGCTGGAGGAGGGTGGTTACAGAGATAGGGAGGGGGTGTAGGGGCTGGAGGAGGTTACAGAGATAGGGAGGGGGTGTGGGGGCTGGAGGAGGTTACAGAGATAGGGAGGGGGTGTAAGGGCTGGAGGAGGTTACAGAGATAGGGAGGGGGTAGGGGCTGGAGGAGGTTACAGAGAGGAAGGGGGTGTTGGGGTTGGAGGAGGTTACAGAGATAGGGAGGGGCTGGAGGAGGTTACAGAGATAGGGAGGGAGTGTAGGGGCTGGAGGAGGTTACAGAGAAAGGGAGGGGGTATAGGGGCTGGAGGAGGTTACAGAGATAGGGAGGGGGTATAGGGGCTGGAGGAGGTTACAGAGATAGGGAGGGGTGTAGGGGCTGGAGGAGGTTACAGAGATAGGGAGGGGGTGTAAGGGCTGGAGGAGGTTACTGAGATAGGGAGGGGGTGTAGGGGCTGGAGGAGGTTACAGAGATAGGGAGGGGGTATAGGGGCTGGAGTAGGTTACAGAGATAGGGAAGGGGGTGTAGGGGCTGGAGGAGGTTACAGAGGTAGGGAGAGGGTGTAGGGCTGGAGGAGGTTACAGAGATAGGGAGGGGTGTAGGGGCTGGAGGAGGTTACAGAGATAGGGAGGGGGTGCAGGCGGTGGAGGAGGTTACAGAGATAGGGAGGGGGTGTAGGGCTGGAGGAGGTTACAGAGATAGGGAGAGGTATAGGGGCTGGAGGAGGTTACAGAGATAGGGAGGGGGTAGGGAGGGGTGTAGGGGCTGGAGGGGGTTACAGAGATAGGGAGGGGGTCTAGGGGCTGGAGGAGGTTACAGAGGTAGGGAGAGGGTGTAGGGCTGGAGGAGGTTACAGAGATAGGGAGAGGTATAGGGGCTGCAGGAGGTTACAGAGATAGGGAGAGGGTAGGGAGGGGGTGTAGGGGCTGGAGGGGGTTACAGAGATAGGGAGGGGGTGTAGGGGCTGGAGGAGGTAACAGAGATAGGGAGGGGGTATAGGGGCTGGAGTAGGTTACAGAGATAGGGAGGGGGGGTGTATGGGCTGGAGGAGGTTACAGAGATAGGGAGGGGGTGTAGGGGCTGGAGGAGGTTACAGAGATAGGGAGGGGGAGTCGGGGATGGAGGAGGTTACAGAGGTAGGGAGAGGGTGTAGGGGCTGGAGGAGGTTACAGAGATAGGGAGGGGGTGTAGGGGCTGGAGGAGGTTACAGAGATAGGGAGGGGGAGTAGGGGCTGGAGGGGGTTACAGAGATAGGGAGGGGGTGTAGGGGCTGGAGGAGGTTACAGAGATAGGGTGGGGGAGTAGGGGCTGGAGGAGGTTACAGAGATAGGGAGGGGGTGTGAGGGCTGGAGGAGGTTACAGAGTTAGGGAGGGGATGTAGGGGCTGGAGGAGGTTACAGAGTTAGGGAGGGGATGTAGGGGCTGGAGGAGGTTACAGAGATAGGGAGGGGGTGTAGGGGCTGGAGGAGGTTACAGAGATAGGGAGGGGGTGTAGGGGCTGGAGGAGGTTACAGAGATAGGGAGGGGGTGTAGGGGCTGGAGGAGGTTACAGAGTTAGGGAGGGGGTGTAGGGGCTGGAGGAGGTTACAGAGATAGGGAAGGGGTGTAGGGGCTGGAGGAGGTTACAGAGTTAGGAAGGGGTGTAGGGGCTGGAGGAGGTTACAGAGATAGGGAAGGGGTGTAGGGGCTGGAGGGGGTTACAGAGATAGGGAGGGGGTGTAGGGGCTGGAGGAGGTTACAGAGATAGGGAGGGGGTGTAGGGGCTGGAGGAGGTTACAGAGATAGGGAGGGGGTGTAGGGGTTGGAGGAGGTTACAGTGATAGGGAGGGGGTTTAGGGGCTGGAGGAGGTTACACAGATAGGGAGGGGGTGTATGGGCTGGAGGAGGTTACAGAGATAGGGAGGGGGTGTGGGGGCTGGAGGAGGTTACAGAGATAGGGAAGGGGTGTAGGGGCTGGAGGAGGTTACAGAGATAGGGAGGGGGGTAGGGGCTGGAGGAGGTTACAGAGAGGGAGGGGGTGTCGGGGTTGGAGGAGGTTACAGAGATAGGGAGGGGCTGGAGGAGGTTACAGAGATAGGGAGGGGGTGTAGGGGCTGGAGGAGGTTACAGAGATAGGGAGTGGGTGTAGGGGCTGGAGGAGGTTACAGAGATAGGGAGGGGGTGTGGGGGAAGGAGGAGGTTACAGAGATAGGGAGGGGGGTGTAGGGGCTGGAGGAGGTTACAGAGATAGGGAGAGGGTGTAGGAGCTGGAGGAGGTTACAGAGATAGGGAGGGGGTGTAGCGGCTGGAGGAGGTTACACAGATAGGGAGGGGGTGTATGGGCTGGAGGAGGTTACAGAGATAGGGAGGGGGTGTAGGGGCTGGAGGAGGTTACAGAGATAGGGAGGGGTTGTTGGGGCTGGAGGAAGTTACAGAGATAGGGAGGGGGTGTAGGGGCTGGAGGAGGTTACAGGGATAGGGAGGGGGGTGAAGGGGCTGGAGGAGGTTACAGAGATAGGGAGGGGGTGTTGGGGCTGGAGGGGGTTACAGAGATAGGAAGGGGGGTGTAGGGGCTGGAGGAGGTTACAGAGATAGGAAGGGGGGTGTAGGGGCTGGGGGAATCAGTCTTCTCAATAACCTTTCTCGCAATCGCTCATCATAAATGCCAAAGACTATTTGATTCCGCAACATCGACTCCACAACGGAGGAAAAATTAGCGGCCTGTGCTCTTAGCCTTAAATCCGTAATAAATGAATCAATCGATTCTCCTCTCAGGGGCAGCCCTTTTCCCGAACACGTGTCGGTCGTACGTCTCATTGACGCGCGTTTTCCAACCTGCATCAAATTTCTCCACCGCCTGTTCAAACATTTTTTCATCCTTTCTGTCTGTGAATTGAAATGAATGAAATAATTCCCATGCCTGCAGCCCAGCCAAATCGAGGCGGAGCGTGATTGTTCCGCGATCAGGAGCTGATCAAGGCAAAGGCCGATAAAAGAAATTCCTGTTTCAAATGTTTCCAGTTTAGGCTGAGTTTAGCGCTCGCCCAGAGGCGTGCTGGCTTTTTCAGGCCCCCCAGCTTGCCATCCGCAACTTGGTGCTGTCTTCGAGATCTGCCTTTGGGGGGGCAGCACGGTAGCATTGTGGATAGCACACTTGCTTCACAGCTCCAGGGCCCCCAGGTTCGATTCCCGGCTTGGGTCACTGTCTGTGCGGAGTCTGCACGTCCTCCCCCCGTGTGTGCGTGGGTTTCCTCCGGGTGCTCCGGTTTCCTCCCACAGTCCAAAGATGCGCAGGTTCGGTGGATTGGCCGTGATAAATTGTCCCTTAGTGTCCAAAATTGCCCTTAGTGTTGGGTGGGGTTACTGGGTTATGGGGATAGGGTCGGGTGCTCCTTCCAAGAGTGCCGACTCGATGGGCCGAATGGCCTCCTTCTGCACTGTAAATTATATCTATGAAGACGTGCAGGTTAGGTGGATTGGCCGCGCAAAAATTGCCCTTAGGTTAGGTAGGGTTACGGGGAAAGGGTGGAGGTGTGGGCTTAAGTAGGGTGCTCTTTCCGAGAGCTGGTGCAGACTTGATGGGCCAAATGGTCTCCTTCTGCACTGTAAATTCTATGAATCTATGTAGCGGCTCGATTGCTCTTGTTTTCTTTCGAGACTCTGAGCTAACTTTTTAACCCTTAATGCTTACATTTTAGTAACACACTCCTGGTACCATGTGGTGTTCTTTGTGATTATTGTACTCAGGATGGATGTTGTAGTGTTCACAAAGACCACAGAAGCTAAGTTCATTGACAAAGCTAACATTTATTTATAGTACTTAATTAAGCTTGACCACTTACTCCCGGAGTAAACAATAATTTAATGTATAATCTACACTCAACTACACTAGTCTCAATACTCTATCTATCATAGAATTTACAGTGCAGGAGGCCATTCAGCCCATCGAGTCTGCACCGGCCCTTGGAAAGAGCACCCGACCCAAGTCCCACGCCTCGACCTTATCCCCTATAACCAGTAACCCCACCTAACCTTGAAGGGCAATTTAGAATTGCCAATCCAACTAACCTGCGCATCTTTGGACTGTGGGAGGAAACCGGAGCACCCGGAGGAAACCCACGCAGACACGGGGGAGAACGTGCAGACTCCGCACAGACAGTGACCCAAGCCGGGAATCGAACCCGGGACCCGGGATCTGTGAAGCAACGGTGCTAACCAATATGCTACCATGCTGCCCTTGCATCTAATGCTGTACTGAGCTCTCTATCGCTGCTCTCTCTAGCTCTCCTCTCCAACCTTCTCCCAGAAGTCTGCGAGTCACGGCTTTACATAGCATCTAGCTCCATCTAGTGATTAATTATGGTACGGCATTAACCCTTTGTCTTCTGGACATTTCCTATAATGTCTGTTCAATAGGCTCCCGAGGAGGACAGGGGTGGGAGAGCCTTCCTTGGAAACTCCTTCTGTTTGCCCAACGTGACTCTGACCTTCTGGGCTGCACAAATGGCCTCTCCCTCCCCCTCCAGCACCCCTCCACCCTGACTGATCCCAATCCCCCTCCTCCGCCATACTCCACCTGGAATCTCTCGGGCGGGATGCATGCGACTGCGGTGGAGCTGACGTACGGCATGACGGAGCGGCTCAAACTCATCAGGTCCTGGCTGCTGGCTCCAGCTGTAGGGGTCGGAGAGAGGGACGTGGGGGGGGGGGGGGGGGAGGGGAGAGAGGAGATTATTAGGCGCGCAGCGAGACGCACTGAGGGGGCAGGAGGCTGGCAACGGGGCCTCCGACCTTGAACCCCGAGACGGCGCGCAAGACCGCACCCGACAGGCAGTTTGGCCGCGATGGGGTACTCGTCTCTGGGACGCCTATTCCGCGAGCTGGGGGCGGGGGGGGGTCCCTGGGGACGAGGCCACAAACCTCTCTGCTACCCTGGCCGACGTAACCGGGGGGGGGTGGGGCCCCTGGGGGCCCACGGTCACCAATGCCCTCAAGGGGAATCCAGGAAAGGTGTCACCCCAATTGGTGCTCAGCAGGATCCCGTTTGGGAACCGGGTGCGGTTGGGGGAGGGGGGGGGGCGGGTGTTCCTCGCTCGCGGCGGTCTCTCAGCGCTGCGAGCGGGATTGAACCCCACCTGACACCGCTCACCTCGCAGCGGTTTGGACCCAAGACCCGGTGACATGGGAGTGTCCCTTTTAAGAAAGGTTTTTTATCTTATCACATGGCTTCAGTGATGTCATTGTGTGGGTGGAGCTGGGCTGTGGCTCCGTGAGCTGTTCACAGTTGGCTGCCGTGGACTCAGACAGGGAAGTGTTTCTGGCCTGTCTCTCTGTATTTTCATTTTCAATATCTGCCCCAGTGGAAAACCCATTGATTATAGCCACCTGTTTTGGTAACGTAAAAGCTGCTGGTGAGGCGGGGTCAGAATCTCAGGAAAAGCCAGTCTTATACAAGTGAGAAGGCAGAGTGCTGGGTCACGCCTGTGAAAAAGGGTTTTGGGGGATTTTGTTTTTGAATTGGAACAGTTAAGGGCGAATTCATCAAGTGTTATGCATTGATTACAGTAACTAAAGACAGTGGGTGTATTTATGTTGGCAATTGATAAAAATTCTTGCTTTGTGTTTATAGAAATGTTATTCTTAGAATAAAGCTTGATTTGATTAATGAGTATGGAAAGACTGCTGAATCGCACCTGAAGGGAAGGCAGAGCCAAATTCAACAAAAGGTTAGAGGTCAGGTGAACTCCAGAATACACTCTGGAGTTTTTTGAAACGCTGACCCAGAACACCAGTGAGTCAGAGACAGACGGAGGTCGCAGGCGAGACACTGCCCCCCCCCCCCCCTTACCCCAGCCCCCACCTCTCGAAGGGAGTCACGTGGAAGGGTTTGCGCAGAGCGGCGGTGACGCGCTCTCTCTTACCGGCTACGTTCCCGAGTTGAGACATCTGAGCGTCGGACCACCCGCTCATCGGGCCGAAGACCACCGCCATTTTCCTCTTGAGAAGGTCCAGGACATCGGGGGGACAGGTCAGCTGACCGAAGCTCCTGGCCGCATTCCTGCCCCGCAACAGGAAAGATTCCATTTCAGTTACGGATATGTAAGCTCCCTCTACACTGTCCCCATCAAACACTCCCAGCACAGGTACAGCACGGGGTTAGATACAGAGTAAAGCTCCCTCGACACTGTCCCCATCAAACACTCCCGGGACAGGTACAGCACGGGGTTAGATACAGAGTAAAGCTCCCTCTACACTGTCCTCATCAAACACTCCCAGGACAGGGACAGCACGGGGTTAGATACAGAGTAAAGCTCCCTCTATACTGTCCCCATCAAACACTCCCAGGACAGGTACAGCACGGGGTTAGATACAGAGTAAAGCTCCCTCTACACTGTCCTCATCAAACACTCCCAGGACAGGGACAGCACGGGGTTAGATACAGAGTAAAGCTCCCTCTATACTGTCCCCATCAAACACTCCCAGGACAGGGACAGCACGGGGTTAGATACAGAGTAAAGCTCCCTCGACACTGTCCCCATCAAACACTCCCAGGGCAGGTACAGCACGGGGTCAGATACAGAGTAAAGCTCCCTCTACACTGTCCTCATCAAACACTCCCAGGACAGGTACAGCACGGGGTTAGATACAGAGTAAAGCTCCCTCAACACTGTCCCCATCAAACACTCCCAGGACAGGTACAGCACGGGGTTAGATACAGAGTAAAGCTCCCTCTACACTGTCCCCATCAAACACTCCCAGGACAGGTACAGCACGGGGTTAGATACAGAGTAAAGCTCCTTCTACACTGTCCCCATCAAACACTCCCAGGACAGGTACAGCACGGGGTTCGATACAGAGTAAAGCTCCCTC
The DNA here is from genome assembly GCF_047496885.1 of Scyliorhinus torazame. Lineage (NCBI taxonomy): Eukaryota > Metazoa > Chordata > Chondrichthyes > Carcharhiniformes > Scyliorhinidae > Scyliorhinus > Scyliorhinus torazame. Next base: position 22,484 of record NW_027308827.1, read on the forward strand.
TACACTGTCCCCATCAAACACTCCCAGGACAGGTACAGCACGGGTTTAGATACAGCGTAAAGCTCCTTCTACACTGTCCCCATCAAACACTCCCAGGACAGGGACAGCACGGGGTTAGATACAGAGTAAAGCTCCCTCGACACTGTCCCCATCAAACACTCCCAGGGCAGGTACAGCACGGGGTCAGATACAGAGTAAAGCTCCCTCTACACTGTCCTCATCAAACACTCCCAGGACAGGTACAGCACGGGGTTAGATACAGAGTAAAGCTCCCTCGACACTGTCCCCATCAAACACTCCCAGGGCAGGTACAGCACGGGGTTAGATACAGAGTAAAGCTCCCTCTACACTGTCCCCATCAAACACTCCCAGGACAGGTACAGCACGGGGTTAGATACAGAGTAAAGCTCCTTCTACACTGTCCCCATCAAACACTCCCAGGACAGGTACAGCACGGGTTTAGATACAGCGTAAAGCTCCCTCTACACTGTCCCCATCAAACACTCCCAGGACAGGTACAGCACGGGGTTAGATACAGAGTAAAGCTCCCTCTACACTGTCCCCATCAAACACTCCAAGGACAGGTACAGCACGGGGTTAGACACAGAGAAAAGCTCCCTCTACACTGTCCCCATCAAACACTCCCAGGACAGGTACAGCACGGGTTTAGATATAGAGTAAAGCTCCCTCCACACTGTCCCCATCAAACACTCCCAGGACAGGTACAGCACAGGGTTAGATACAGAGTAAAGCTCCCTCTACACTGTCCCCATCAAACACTCCCAGGACAGGTACAGCACGGGGTTAGATACAGAGTAAAGCTCCCTCCACACTGTCCCCATCAAACACTCCCAGGACAGGTACAGCGCGGGGTTAGATACAGAGTAAAGCTCCCTCTACACTGTCCCCATCAAACACTCCCAGGACAGGTACAGCACGGGGTTAGATACAGAGTAAAGCTCCCTCTGCACTGTCCCCATCAAAACTCCCAGCACAGGTACAGCACGGGGTTAGATACAGAGTAAAGCTCCCTCTACACTGTCCCCATCAAAACTCCCAGCACAGGTACAGCACGGGGTTAGATACAGAGTAAAGCTCCCTCTACACTGTCCCCATCAAAACTCCCAGGACATGTACAGCACGGGGTTAGATACAGAGTAAAGCTCCCTCTACACTGTCCCTATCAAACACTCCCAGGACAGGTACAGCACGGGGTTAGATACAGAGTAAAGCTCCCTCTACACTGTCCCCATCAAACACTCCCAGGACAGGTACAGCACGGGGTTAGATACAGAGTAAAGCTCCCTCTACACTGTCCCCATCAAACACTCCCAGGACAGGTACAGCACGGGGTTAGATACAGAGTAAAGCTCCCTCTACACTGTCTCCATCAAACACTCCCAGGACAGGTACAGCACGGGGTTAGATACAGAGTAAAGCTCCCTCTACACTGTCCCCATCAAACACTCCCAGGACAGGTCCAGCACGGGGTTAGATACAGAGTAAAGCTCCCTCTACACTGTCCCCATCAAACACTCCCAGGACAGGTCCAGCACGGGGTTAGATACAGAGTAAAGCTCCCTCTACACTGTCCCCATCAAACACTCCCAGGACAGGTACAGCACGGGGTTAGATACAGAGTAAAGCTCCCTCTACAGTGTCCCCATCAAACACTCCCAGGACAGGGACAGCACGGCCTGTATGAAGCAGCGGGGACTGACCTGACCGCATCGTTCTGTAGCTGGTTAATCTGCGCCTCCTTCATTCCGCAGATGAAGTTGCCCAGACCACTGAACTGGATGGTGTCCAGATCGGCTGTGGTGATGTTGTTCAGCTCCAGGTAACGTTCCAACACAGCAGCTCTCTGTAAGTGCAGGACAGGCAGGGCGGGATCAGTCAGGGGGAAGGGGCCTCCCTCTGCTCCCGACTGACAATCTTCCCTCCCAAACCTTCAATCCTCCTGCTCTGCTCAACTCAGCTTCATCACAGGGAGTCACTCACACCTCCGGGTGGAGGAGGAATCGACCTCTGGAACCTCCTCCATCCCCCTACACCCCCTCCCTATCGCTGTAACCTCCTCCAGCCCCTACACCCCCTCCCTATCTCTGTAACCTCCTCCATCCCCTACACCCCCTCCCTATCTCTGGAACCTCCTCCATCCCCCTACACCCCCTCCCTATCTCTGCAACCTCCTCCATCCCCTACACCCCCTCCCTATCACTGTAACCTCCTCCATCCCCCTACACCCCCTCCCTATCTCTGTAACCTCCTCCAGCTCCTACACCCCCTCCCTATCTCTGTAACCTCCTCCAGCCCCTACACCCCCTCCCTATCTCTGTAACCTCCTCGAGCCCCTACACCCCCTCCCTATCTCTGGAACCTCCTCCATCCCCCTACACCCCCTCCCTATCTCTGGAACCTCCTCCAGCCCCGACACCCCCTCCCTATCTCTGGAACCTCCTCCATCCCCCTACACCCCCTCCCTATCTCTGTAACCTCCTCCAGCCCCTACACCCC